>NC_057807.1:255751288-255865641 GCF_018294505.1 Triticum aestivum
TGCCAACACGTCTGCTGCCTGGTTATTATCCCGGGCTACATGGTGGAATTCGAGTCCTTCGAACCGGGCTGACATTTTTAGGACGGCGTTACGGTAGGCTGCCTTTTTCGGATCCTTCGCATCAAAGTCTCCATTTACTTGGGATATTGCGAGGTTTGAATCCCCGCGCACCTCTAGGCGTTGAATACCCATGGAGATTGCCATCCGGAGGCCATGTAGAAGGGCCTCGTATTCGGCTGCATTGTTGGAGTCCGTGTACATTATTTGAAGCACGTATTGGACTGTGTCTCTGGTTGGGGACGTTAAGATGACACCAGCCCCCAAGCCAGTCAACATTTTGGAGCCGTCGAAATGCATGATCCAATTGGAGTATGCGTCGTACTCTTTAGGGAGTTCGGCTTCGGTCCATTCGGCGATGAAGTCAGCCAAAACTTGCGATTTTATAGCTCGCCGTGGTTTGTAGGTTATGTCAAATGGTAAGAGCTCAATGGCCCATTTTGCAATCCTGCCCGTCGCGTCGCGATTGTTTATAATATCGTTGAGAGGTACTTCGGAGGCCACCGTTATGGAACACTCTAGAAAGTAGTGTCGCAGCTTCCGGGATGCCATGAACAGCGCATACGCTATCTTTTGATAATGTGGGTAACGGGACTTGCATGGAGTTAAGACAGTGGATACGTAGTACACTGGTTTTTGAAGAGGGAATGCGATGTATAATAACATAGGTTCGCCCAGGTTGGGCGTGGCCAGGACCGGATTTGTTGCCAATACGGTCTTAATTTCTTCGAGTTTGGCCGTGGCAGCATCCGTCCATTCGAAGTGTTCGGTGCGCCGGAGGAGGCGATAGAGGGGCAGTGCCTTTTCGCCCAAACGGGAGATGAAGCGGCTTAGAGCCGCCACACATCCAGTTAGTTTTTGTATTTGCTTGAGGTCTTTTGGGATATCCAATTGTGACAGAGCTCGGATCTTGGCTGGGTTTGCTTCAATTCCTCTACCAGATACAATGAAGCCCAAGAGCTTTCCAGCTGGTACGCCGAAAACACATTTTTCCGGGTTGAGCTTAATGTCATGTGCTCGGAGGTTGTCGAATGTCACCCTCAAGTCGTCTACTAGAGTTTCGACATGTTTGGTCTTGACGACCACATCGTCTACGTATGCCTCCACCGTCTTGCCTATCTGGGTAGCCAGACATGTCTGAATCATGCGCTGATATGTTGCACCGGCGTTTTTGAGTACGAAGGGCATTGTGTTGAAGCAGAATGGTCCTTATGGTGTAATGAATGCCGTTGCGGCCTGGTCTTTTTCCGCCATCTTGATTTGATGGTATCCGGAGTATGCGTCGAGGAAGCACAATGAATCGTGCCCTGCGGTAGCATCGATGATTTGGTCGATGCGAGGGAGAGGGAAAGGGTCCTTTGGACAGGCCTTGTTAAGGTCTTTGAAATCGACACAAAGGCGCCAGGATTTGTCCTTTTTGGGTACCATTACCAGGTTGGCTAGCCAGTCCGGATGTTTTATCTCTGATGAATCCGGCTTCTAAGAGCTTGGCTAGCTCCTCTCCCATTGCCTGTCTTTTGGGTTCGGAAAATCGCCGAAGAGCCTTTTTGACTGGCTTAAATCCTTTTAGGATGTTTAGGCTGTGCTCTGCCAGCCTGCGTGGGATTCCTGGCATGTCTGAAGGGTGCCAGGCGAAAATGTCCTAATTTTCCCGAAGGAATTCTCGTAGTGCGGCTTCTACATCAGGATTTAATTGTGCCCCAATGGAGGTCGTCTTTGTGGGGTCCGTTGGATGGACCTGGAATTTGACTATTTCGTCTGCTGGTTTAAAAGAGGTGGACTTAGACCTCTTATCGAGTATCACATCGTCCCTATCCACCCTGGAGCGCAGCGCAGTGAGTTCTTCTGCCGCTAGGGCTTCGGATAATGCCTCTAGGGCCAGTGCGGCTGTCTTATTTTCAGCGCGGAGTGCTATATCTGGATCACTGACGAGAGTGATTATTCCATTGGGCCCGGGCATTTTGAGCTTCATGTACCCGTAATGGGGTATAGCTTGGAAGATTGTGAATGCCTCTTGCCCTAACAAGGCATGATATCCGCTGCCGAATGGGGCCACTTGGAACTTGGCCTCTTCGGACCTGTAGTTGTCCCGCGAGCCGAACACTACGTCTAGTGTGATTTTTCCTGTGCAGCGTACTTCTCGACTAGGGATTATTCCCCTGAAGGTTGTGCTGCTTCTCGCTCAATGCGACTCCAGTCAATTTCCATTTTTTGAAGGGTTTCCTCGTAGATGAGGTTTCATCCGCTGCCGCCATCCATGAGTACCTTGGTAAGACAAAAGCCATCCACTATCGGACTGAGGACCAATGCGGCTGGTGCTCGAGCTGTTCGGAATTTAGGTTCATCGCTGGCATTGAAGGTGATAGCCATGTCGCTCAATGGATTTGTTGTTGCTACTTGGTAGACCTCGACGAGGCTGCGGATTGTTCGCTTCCGCATGTTATTTGATGTGAAAGTCTCGAAGACTGTTAATACCGTACTGGTACTGCTGGGCTGGTTGCCCGGGGCTAGAAAGCCTTCGCCACTTTTGGCCACCTGCCGTAGTATCCAACATGCTCGAAGGCTATGTTTTGGAGTGGCACCCTCCGTACTGTGGATTTTGCAGGGTCCATCGAGCCATCCCTCCAGTACGGTTCCGTGCCCTTTAGGGGTTTTTTGCTTTTTGGTTTTAATCCAGGTGCTTGAGTATGACGCACCCTTTTATTTCGGACTGCGGTTGTATTCAGGGCCGGATTGTCCCAAAACCTGGTTTCGGTTTTCCAGGCACTCTCCATCGCACAGTATTTTTGTACAATGGTCGCTAGGTCGGCGAAGCGTGTAACTTCGCGACGACTTATGGCGTTTATGATTCCCTTATCCGTGCAATTGTTGCAGAAAATTGAAATCGCGCTTTCTTCACGGCAGTCCTTTATCCTCTTCATAACCAGGAGGAATCTGGCCCAGTAATGATGTACTATTTCATCGGGCTCTTGTCGTATTTGAGATAGATCGCTTATGTTTGGGTGGGCGGGTGGAATTAAGTTCGGAACCCCGCCCGATCTGAGGCTCAAAGGCCAAGAAGTTTCCGGATTTGGAAGCTTGGTTTGTTGGATGCTTTCCAACGAATCTAGTCCGATGCCTGACTTTAGGTTCAGTATTTGATTGACGTCCGTCCCTCCGCCAGAATCCGGCATGGAGAGATCAGGAATCCGGACATAGCTGGTTTTTAACGTAGAAGAAGAGTCGTCGCATTGTTCCTCTACCACAACAACGTGGTGGGTAGCCTGGGGAGAGTTAATTTTTCTCAGATCGGTTTTAAGCCCAATCTGATCGTAGTCTGTAGCAACTCCCAGGGCGGCGATGCGATCCAAGAGCTCGTTTACGGAGGAGAGCTCCATCGGATCTAGCTGCTCGGCAAATTCCGAGCTGACGTGAAGATCGCTTTTGATGACCTGAGAGGTCATCGTCGGAGCGGTGGCCGAACAGGCGGTCATAAGAAAACCACCTAGCCGGATAGTTTGGCCGGCGGCCAAAGCTCCCTTGACGATGATGCCGTCTTTAAAGACGGGAAAAGGCATCCTTCCTGATTGCGACGGCACAGAGGAACTCTCAATGAAAGCACCAATGTCGGTGTCAAAACCGGCGGATCTCGGGTAGGGGGTCCCTAACTGTGCGTCTAGGCGGATGGTAACAGGAGACAAGGGACACGATGTTTTACCCAGGTTCGGGCCCTCTTGATGGAGGTAAAACCCTACGTCCTGCTTGATTAATATTGATGATGTGTGTTACAAGAGTAGATCTACCACGAGATCAAGGAGGCTAAACCCTAGAAGCTAGCCTATGGTATGATTGTTGTTCGTCCTACGGACTAAAGCCATCCGGTTTATATAGACACCGGAGAGGGCTAGGGTTACACAGAGTCGGTTACAATGGTAGGAGATCTACATATCCGTATCGCCAAGCTTGCCTTCCACGCCAAGCAAAGTCCCATCCGGACACGGGACGAAGTCTTCAATCTTGTATCTTCATAGTCTTGGAGTCCGGCCGATGATGATAGTTCGGCTATCCGGACACCCCCTAATCCCGGACTCCCTCAGGTGGCATCATCCTCCCCGTTGAAATCCCACATGGGATGGCCCCTATACTAGAGTAGCTGCACCCCTCACATAATGCATGTGGCCATGACCCCAATCATGGTCAATCCGGAATGAGCCAATAACCTTATTCGGCCCATCACGTATTGGACGTCCCTATCATTCTCCCGTTGAGGGCTCCACGGGCGCCAACTTAGGCGTTTCTTTGAAGGAGCGTTGCTGAAGTCCGGGAGGCCGATCTGAACTGTATCCGGTAGCGGGGCATCTTCCATATAAAACCATTCCGAAGGCCAGTCTTTGGACGCCTTCTTCGGAGTTCCGGATAGATATCCGGTCCCGGCGATGCGCCATAGTTCGTCTCCGCCCACTTGATATATCGACCCCTCATGAGAACGGGGTACGAGGCAAAATAATCTCTTCCACATCGCAAAATGGGCCTCGACGCCCAAGAACAGCTCGCAAAGGGCCATGAAGCCCGCAATGTGCAGGATGGAGGCAGGCGTAAGGTGGTGAAGCTGGAGCCCATAGAACTCCAGGAGCCCCCGGAGAAACGGATGTATGGGAAATCCGAGTCCCCTTATTAGATAAGGGACGAAGCATACCCGCTCTCCTTTGGAGGGATTGGGGACGCTCTCCGCCTGCTTTCCGCCCTTGTAGGTGGCAAGTCCGGCTCGAACCGGAACCATAAAGGCTGGGGGAAGAAATCCCTTGGCTTGTAGCGTCACTAGCTCACTATGTGGGACTGAGCATCTCCTCCAATCTCCTGACTGAGGGCTGGGAGCGCGAGAGGAGGAGACGCGTCGAATGTCCATGATGGAATGGATTTTTGTCAGAGGCGCTCCGATGAATACTCGCAGAAGGGGGACGGTGTGATTCGGATCTAGATCCTTGCCTCTCTTTATAGGTAGCTCATTCGCGCAGCTAGGGGGTAAAGTGTAAAAATACCCTGGCTTTTCGCATTCGTACGACACATGGAGGATGGCCATTATTGGACGTGGAAGCCAAGAAGCGTAGCATTTATAAGAAGCCATCCACCATTTGGCAAGTATATGGAATTTGGAGGAGAACCCGCCTTGCAATGCCGAAGACAATATGCGCGCCGGACTCGTCGTCATTGAAGCCTGGTTCGGGGGCTACTGAGGGACTCCTGGACTAGGGAGTGTCCGGATAGCCGAACTATCACCGTCGGCCGGACTCCAAGACTATGAAGATACAAGATTGAAGACTTTGTCCCGTGTCCGGATGGGACTTTCCTTGGCGTAGAAGGCAAGCTTGGCGATACAGATATGTGGATTTCCTACCATTGTAACCGACTCTGTGTAACCCTAGCCCTCTCCGGTGTCTATATAAACCGGAGGGTTTTAGTCCATAGGACGAACAACAATCATACCATAGGCTAGCTTCTAGGGTTTAGCCTCCTTGATCTCGTGGTAGATCTACTCTTGTACTACCCATATCATCAATATTAATCAAGCATGAGTAGGGTTTTACCTCCACCAAGAGGGCCCGGACCTGGGTAAAAACATCGTGTCCCTTGTCTCCTGTTACCAGCCGCCTAGACGCACAGTTCAGGACCCCCTACCCGAGATCCACCGGTTTTGACGCCGACATCGGTCCTTCATCATGTTCAATAAACCGGCTTCATAGTCGCGGTTTGTGTAGAGGCGGTTCAAAAGGCCAGAATGAAGATCCGGAGCATCGATATGGGCTAAGATTTCCAAGTCTGCTGTCATTTTCCCCTTGCCCATAGCAACAAATTCTTCCTTGGCACTATGTTGTCAGATTCCGGGTTCTGGCAGACCCTTGAGGTTCAAACACTGGGGTGCGCGCGGAGATCACACCCTCAGCCTACCCATGTTTCACCGCGTCGCTAGGATCTAAACTACACGAAGAACAACACTAGGGACACAAGATTTATACTGGTTCAGGCCACCATTGTGGTGTAATACCCTACTCCAGTTTGTGGTTTGTGGATTGCCTCTGGGGCAGATGAGGAACAGTACAAGGGAAGAACAGCCTCGCGAGGGTCTATTCTTGGTTGAGACGATGAACTGCTAGGAGGGTTCAGTCGCCTCTCTCTCTCTATGTCTTGGGTGCGGATCCGATCATATCTCTCTCTTCCCTCTCTCTGGATGGCTAGTCCTATTTATAGGCGAAGGCCCCGGGCCTCTTCCCAAATATTGAACGGGAAGGGCGCCAACCATTGGCCATTTTGAAGGGGAACATCTAGTACACTTATCCTGACTAAAGTTGGTCCTCGCCTGCCAAAGACCCTGACGATGACGCTGGCTTGGGCTGCACGATGACCTCCGTTCTGCCGTCCTGCTGGTCTTAGTCTTGTTGCACCAAAATGGTTGCCTTTGCTTGATACCCTTGCCTGCACTTGCCCCCTTTGCACCAAAGAGGAAACAAGGACTCTGCACAGGCCGGCGCCCGCCTGGCGCCCGCCCGCGACTTGGTCGTCATGGCTTGCGTCACGGGCACCTCTTGAGGTATCCCGCCTTGATCTCTCCGCCTCCTCGCGAGCCAGCCTGACGAGGCCGCGCCTGAGGAAGCCTCCTGTCGTCCGCCCCGCGAGGCTTGGCCCCTCGCGAGGGTCTTGAGCATGTGTTGATGAAGATGGGCCATACTGGGCCACTCCTTGAGCCACACCACAGGCCGCAGGCAGGCAAGTCTGGGTACCCCTGTTCCCAGAACGCCGACAGTAGCCCCCGGGCCCAAGGCGCGCTTGGACTTGGCTTAGCAGAGAAGCGAAGAGGCAAGTGTGAAGCGCCGCGGGCCCCAATAGCCTGCGGCCTTGGGCGCCGCATGGCGGTTGATTGGACGTGGGCGTCCTGGATCCCCCCACGACACCTCGGCAACTGCACGATTTGACAAGTTCCTGCATGCAAAACGGGTCATGATTACATGTGACCGCGGAGGTCGACGGTTGGCCTCCCTCGGCTATATGTACGGAACGGCATGAGCCCCCCTATTCATCTCTCCTTGCTACTCTCTGTCTTCTTCTCTACCGCTCGCCATCCCCATGGCTCCGCCGAAGAGGTTCTCGGCTGCGGAGAAAGGGAAAGCTCGCCAGGAAGGGCCCAGCTCCCCTCCGACCAAGCGCGGCCAGGGACGCCCTCGTAAGCACCCCACTACCCCTGCTGCGGCTTCCGGGGCCGTGGAGACAGCCCTCTGCGCAGTGGTGGGCGTCCGGCTGCAATCGAGAGGTACGCTCGGGCTACGCGGCCCCCAAGGCCGCGCTTCCGCTCGGCGGAGGTGCTGCCGGAGTTCGTCGTGTGGCCAGCGGACCCGACCGGCACCTGGCTCCAACTTCCTCGTTTCTTCATAGGTGAGCTTCCGGCTGGTGCCCCTGACGGCCTTTGGCTTCAGGCAGATGGTTGCTGCAGCAGGTCCTCTTGGGCTACCCTGGAGGTCTCCACCGCCGGGGAGGCGGCCTTGGCCCGCGGCTTGCAAACATTCGCCCGCGCGCGTGGCCTGCACCGACATTGCACTCTGCACTTCAAGTTCGACGGTGACGCCACCCTCTACGTGAGAGTGTTCTAGGAAGACGGCCGCCGTGCCGGATGCTGTCCCGAAGACGATGACCACGGTCGTGCGCCCAGCCTCGGCGTTGGTCAGGGTGAAGGGGGCGGAGGGCGTGCGGGCAGCGGGGCCCGAGATCCGCCAAGCTCTGGCGACTCCCCTTCGGGTAGCAGCTCCTCCAGTGGTGGCCGCGACCAGCCCCCTCGTCGTCGCCCTCGTCTGGGAGAGGGCAGCAGGTCGGCCCGTCGCCGCGCTCCGGTGCAGTGGGAGGCGGAATCCAGCTGAGCTTCAGAGGCAGTATGAGCCTTCGCTGAGAGCCGGCGCCGAGCAAGTCGTCCTCCCTTTTGCTTTCCTTTCTCTCCTGCGCGAAAAGAATGTAATCCGTTGCCCCGCGGGGCATGCTGAACACTTGCTATTTTTAATTCGTGCATTGTTTCTTCTGCTTATGTTCTATGTTTTCATTCTGTGTGCCTATGCATGAAAACCACTAATCCTGGGGGGGGGCGGGGGGGGGGGGGTGCTCGTCGCGGTCCTCGCCTCCCGAGGCCAGTGCCTCGTCCTACGCCTTGTGTCCTACAGAGTTTAATCAGCAGGGCTAGTCCCCAGCCTTGGTAGTGAGGGGAACCAACCCAAACCCCGTGATCGTGTCGCGATGCCCGCGGGGCACGGACTGGGAGGGGTGCTCCCGTAGCGGACTCGATCAGGGAGGTTCCAAATTGCTGGGCAGAAAACATTCGCGAGGGTGCCCACGCTCCCCCCTCGTGAGACTTTGCGTGGGAGAAAACGAAACGAACAAGTAAAACGGGAGATTCGCGAGCTCGAAATGGCAACAACTTCGGAAAAACTTCAAATAGGAACAAACATGCCAACTGCGAAAAGCAAATGAAAGAGGCCGCGTCCGGCACCTAGTCTAGTCTTCGATGTCTTCTCACCAGCGCGGAGCTAAGTGCTGCCACTGGGCATGGGCGGGAGCCTCGAGGCCCGAGGGCAGCAGTCCGGAGACTCCGGGGCGTGTACAGCCCCACTCATTATTATGTGAGAGTGTCACGGGCGGCGAGCTTCACAGGCGTTTGCCTTCTTCATAGGCACCGGGCCTTTTCCAGAACGCAGCTACTTCATAGGCACCGGGCCTTTTCCAGAACGCAGCTACTTCACAGGCATTCGCCTTCTTCACAGGCACCGGGCCTTTTTCCAAAACACAGCAACTTCAGAGGCATTCGCCTTCTTCACAGGCTCCGGGCCTTTTTCATAACACAGCAACTTCACAGGCATTCACCTTCTTCACACGCACCGGGCCTTTTTCAATACACAACAACTTCACAGGCATTCGCCTTCTTCACAGGCACCGGGCCTTTTTCAGGGGTAAAACCTTCAGAGGTGTTGGTGTTCCACGCATTCTGGATGGGCACTCCCTCCTGGGTCTCCAAGCGTGCAGAGCCGGGCCTGGAAACATGAACAACCTTAAACGGGCCCTCCCACATGGGAGAGAGCTTATGCAGCCCCTCCCTGGGGAGAACCCGTCTAAGCACGAGGTCCCCTACCTCGAGAGTCCTGGGGCGGTTGTTGCGGCAGTGGTATCACCACAGTGCTTGTTGGTACCTTGCCGCCCGCAGGGCGGCTTCTCGGCAATGCTCCTCCCCTAGCAAGAGATCCGTCCCCTGCATGGCATCCTGCTGCGCTTCGTCGAACGCCAGGACCCATGCGGAACAACGTCTGACCTCGTGAGGGAGAACGGCTTCAGCTCCATAGACCAGAAAGAACGGAGTCTCGCCAGTCAGCTTGGTTGCGGTCGTGAAGATTGATCATAGCACGGACTGGAGCTCATCGTACCAGCCCCTGCCGCAGGCCTCCAGCTTCTTCTTGAAGGTTCTGGTCTTGAGGCCCCTCAGGACCTCTGCGTTGGCTCGCTCGGCCTGATCGTTGCTGCGCGGGTGCGCCACCGAAGCGTAGCATATCTGCATTCCAAGGTTAGGACAGTATGTTTTGAAGAGGTTACTGGTGAACTGTGAACCATTGTCAGTGATGATGCGGTTCGGCACACCGAATCAGCTCAGGAGGCCCTTGATGAACTTGAGCGCGGAGCCTGCGGGGATGGTGCGGACAGCTTCCACCTCAGCCCACTTGGTGAACTTGTCCACGACAATGTAGAGGTAGCGGTAGCCCCCTGGCGCCCGAGGGAATGGGCCTAGGATATCCAGTCCCCAGACTACGAAGGGCCATGAGAGGGGTATAGTCTGCAGACCTCCCGCCGGCTGATGGATCTGCTTGGCATGGAACTGACAGGCCTCGCAAGCTTTTACCAGTTCCGCAGCGTCATTCAGTGACGTGGGCCAATAGAACCCGCTGCGGAACGCCTTACCGACGAGAGTTCGCGATGACGAGTGATGCCCACAGTCGCCACCGTGTATGTCTGCCAGTAGCTCCTTCCCCTGCTCCCTGGAAATGCAACGCAGGGACACATCATTCGGTCGTCTTTGGTAGAGCTCCCCATCCTTAAGGCAGTATGCTGTGGCCTACCATGCCACATGCTCCGCCTCCTCCTCCTTTTCTGGCAATGTGCCTCGCGTCAGGTAACTCCTGAGCTTCGTGATCCAGCACCCCTCCTGAGGTTCCAGCGCCAGGAGCAGGCGCGCTCCTGATGTCGGGCCACAGACCGGGGCTCCTGAGGCAGGCGGCTGGGGGAGCTCCCCTCGGGGCTGCGCCGTGCTTGTTAGCGATAGCGTCACTGAGGGCTTAAAGAGCCATTCCTCGAAGACGCCAGGCTCCTAAGGTAGCCGCCTGGATGCCCTTTTTGCGATGTCATCAGCCTCTTGATTGGTGCCGCGAGGCACATGCTGCAACTCCAGCCCCCAAAACTGCTTCTCCATCTTGCGGACCTCTGCAAGGTAGGCTTCCATGTGCTCGTCCTTTGGTTCGTATATTTTGTTGGAGAAGTTGACAAGGAGCTGCGAATCACCCTTGATGGTGAGGCGCTTCACCCCCAGGGCGACTGCGGCCTTCAGGCCTGCTATCAGGCCTTCGTATTCTGCTATGTTGTTGGAGACCTTTTCCCTATGCTAAAAACAGAGTTGCATGGCGTAGTAGAGCTTGTCTTGAGTTGGGGATACGAGTACCGCACCATCCCCTGCGCCGTGTCGGGAGAACGCCCCGTCGGAGTACATGACCCATCCGTCTGGTGCCTCGCTCCCTAGGGAGAGAGATCGATCCTCGCCAGCCTCGAGGCCTGGCGCCTCTGCCCACTCCGCCACGAAGTCCACAAGTGCAGCCCCTTTGATGACTCTGGTTGTGCTGAATTCTATCTGAAACGCCTGCAGCTCGATGTTCCACTCAGCGACTCTTCCAGCTATGTTGGGGCTCCTGAGCACCCTTTCCAAGGGGTATGCTGAGACAACCTTGATGGGATGGCCTTGGAAATAGTGCTGCAGCTTGCGAGAGGCCACCAATAGCATGAGCAGGAGTTTCTGGGGCATGGGGTACCGCGCCCTTGCGTCCCGCAATACTGTGCTGTCGAAGTATACTGGGTGCTCGACTAGGTTGGGAGTGGCGGTGCCACTAGCGTCCTCCGGAGGCTGGGGCGCCTCCTGAGACAACAGAGCCCCTGGCGACTGGTCACCTGGGGGAGGGTCCTCTTCTGTTTCGGGTGTGCTTCCCTTCTGCGATTGGTCCTCCTTGGCTGCAGCTGCGGTCGCTGTGAGGCCCTCACGGCCCTGCTTTGCTTTAACCTGGACGGTTGATGCGGCCTTAGTCCTACGCTCCTCCCTAACAGCCACCAGGACTGCGCTAGCAGAGTAGGGGGTGGCCACAAGGTAGAGCACCAGGGGCTCCTGAGGGCGCGGAGCCACCATCACCGAGGGGCTGGTCAGGTACCTCTTGAGATCCTGGAACGCCTTGTCGGCCTCTTCAGTCCATTCAAAGGGGCCCTTTTTCTTCATCAGCTTGAAGAAGGGCAGCGCTCGTTCCCCCATCTTGGAGATGAAAAGCCCTAGCACGGTCACGCGCCCGGTGAGCTTTTGCATCTCTCTGAGGGCCTTCGGCGGGCTCATGTCCTCGACTGCTTTTACCTTTTCGGGGTTGGCCTCGATGCCCCGGTGGGATACCAGGAAACCCATAAGCTTGCCCGAGGGGACTCCAAACACACACTTCTCCGGGTTGAGCCGCAGGTCCACCTCGTTAAGGCTCGCAAAGGTTTCCTCCAAGTCCTGTATCAGAGTTTTTGCCTCTCGAGACTTCACCACAATGTCATCGACATAAGCCTCCACATTCCTCCTGAGCTGCCGTCCCAAGGCGATGTGGATTAGCCGCTGAAAGGTCGCACCGGCATTGTGCAACCCGAATGGCATGCATGTATAGCAGTAAACCCCGCACGGGGTCAGGAAGGCCGACTTTTCCACATCTTCTACTGCCATCTTGATCTGGTGGTAGCCGGAGAAGGCATCCAGGAAACACAACAAGTCGCACTCGGCGGTGGAGTCGACAACCTGGTCGATGCGAGGGAGCAGGAATGGATCCTGCGGGCAGGCCTTGTTGAGGTTGGTGAAGTCGACACACATGCGTTCCTTTCCCCCTTTCTTCGGCACGACCACAGGGTTAGCCAGTCAGTCTGGGTAGCGAACCTCGCGAATGACCCCCGCCGCTTCCAACTTGCGGGTCTCTTGGACGGTGAAAGCTTGCTTCTCAGTGGACTGCCGCCTTGCCTTCTGCTTCAGTGGGCGCACATTGGGGCACACATTGAGGTGATGCTCGATCACGCCCCGCGGGACCCCTGCTAGCTGATCAGGTTCCCACGCGAATACCTTCTTGTTTGCGCGCAGGAATTTCACCAAAGCTTCCTCCTGTTCGGGCTCGAGGTTGGCGCCTATGGTGAAGGTGGCACTGGTGGATCCGTCCTCGTCAACCAGTACCTGCTTGGTTTCCGCCTTGTCCTGAGTTAATAGCTGCTTCTTCTTGGCCGGCGCAGCCCCCTTGGGCTCAGGGGCGTCTGAGTCGACGGGCTGTGCCGCTGCCGCGGCCTTGAAAACGAGCTTGAGCGCTTGCAACGTGTCCTCGGTATCCCCAGACACGGTGAGGACGTGGCTACTCCCAAGCATCTTCATGAGGTTGTATGCCGGGTGAGTCGCGGCCATGAACCGGGCTAGCACCGGCTAGCCAAGGATGGCATTGTATGGGAGGCCGATGGGGGCGATGTCGAAGTTGATTAGCTCTGTGCAGAAGTTGTCGTAGGTGTCGAAGGTCATCGGAAGGCGGATCTGCCCCAGGGAGCCGATGTAGCTACCTCCGATGCCCAAGAAGGTCTTGCTGGGCTGCAACCGTTCCAGCGGTACGTGAAGAAGGCTGAAGGCATCCACTGAGAGCACGCTGAGGCCAGCGCCGCCATTGATGAGGGTCTTGGTGACCGCCACGTTGCAGATGGTGGGGGTGCATAACATTGGGAGCGCGCCCGAGCAGGCCGAGTTGGAGGGGTGATCATCTGAGCTGAAGGCCAGATCGGCCTTAGGTGCCGCCCAACCCGGAGGCGCCCCGCGCGGCACAAGAGCGGCGCCAATCTGGCGGACGAATGGCTTGACGTGGTGACCTGAAGGTGGTGCCTACGATTCGCCCAGGAGGGCTGCGACGACAGGGGGTACCGGCGCAGCATGATGGGCAAGGAAGAGGTTGCGCAACTCCTCCCAGGAGGCCACAGAAGCCGCCGGCAGGTGGAGCAGCCACATGCGTGGGACGCCGGTGAGGGCCATGGGCAGCCAGTTAGCCAAGACCCTGTCATCGCCTCCGGCCTTGAGAACGGCTTCTTCATACGCTAGCAGGAAGGCCAGCGGATCGGCCGCGTCGTCGTAGCACGGCGGCATGTCCGGCTTGAACTTGTTCAGCCACTGCACCTGCCGCAAGGCGGGGGCCAGGGCTCGAAGCCCCCTGGTTCCTGCACCAGCATCGACAGCCAGAGCGGGCGGTGCGTTGGCCACCATGAGGGCAGAGCGTGGTGCTGATGGAGAACGGGTCGACAGAAGGGAGAGCTCCGGCACACCCCTACCTGGTGCGCCAAATGTTGGATTCCGGGTTCCGGCAGACCCTTGAGGTTCGAACACTACGGTGCGCGCGGAGATCACACCCTCAGCCTACCCATGTTTCACCGCCTCGCTAGGATCTAAACTATACGAAGAACAACACTAGGGACACAAGATTTATACTAGTTCAGGCCACCATTGTGGTGTAATACCCTACTCCAGTTTGTGGTGTGTGGATTGCCTCTGTGGCAGATGAGGAACAATACAAGGGAAGAACAGCCTCGCGAGGATCTGTTCTTGGTTGAGACGATGAACTGCTAGGAGGGTTCAGTCGCCTCTCTCTGTGTGTGTGTCTTGGGTGCTGATCCGATTAGATCTCTCTCTTCCCTCTCTCTGGATGGCTAGTCCTATTTATAGGCGAAGGCCCCGCGCCTCTTCCCATATATTGAGCGGGAAGGGCGCCAACCATTGGCCATTTTGAAGGGGAACATCTAGTACACTTATCCTGACTAAAGTTGGTCCTCGCCTGCCAAAGACCCTAACGATGACGCTGGCTTGGGATCCACGATGACCTCCGTTCCGCCGTCCTGCTGGTCTTGGTCTTGTTGCACCGAAATGGTTGCCTTTGCTTGATACCCTTGCCTGCGCTTGCCCCCTTTGCACCAAAGGGGAAACAAGGACTCCGCGCAGGCCGGCGCCCGCCTGGCGCCCGCCCGCGCCTTGGTCGTCATGGCTTGCATCACGGGCACCTAGTGAGGTACCCCGCCTTGATCTCTCCGCCTCCTCGCGAGCCAGCCTGATGAGGCCACGCCTGAGGAAGCCTCCTGTCGTCCGCCCCGCGAGGCTTGGCCCCTCGCGAGGGTCTTGAGCATGTGTTGATGAAGATGGGCCATACTGGGCCACTCCTTGAGCCACGCCGCAGGCCGCAGGCAGGCAAGTCTAGGTACCCCCGTTCCTAGAACGCCGACATATGGCTTGATAAAGTGGTCAGATTGCCTGGAGCCGTAAAGCCTAGACTGGTAATTACGACATCATCATCAGCGGGTTTTGAGGAGCTTGGCGGTTTAGAAGCAGGTGGTTCAATAGCAGGACTTGGCGGGTTGGCAGCAGGACTCGGCGGGTTAGCAGTAGGATTTGGCGGTTTTCAGGCAGCAGGTCATCTAAGATAGCCTGGTCGGTTTGGGTCTCCAGGTGTTCTTCCGCGTCAGAAATTTGGGGTTCAATTACTGGATTATTGGGCTTTCTTCGTTTGTTGGCTCTACCTTGGGCCCTAATAAATACGAAGGTTAAGTCAATAAGAGTAAACTAGAGTGTAAACAGATGGTGGATTAAGTTTAAAGTTACTCACCCAGGAACCGTTTTAAGAACGGGGACTTGAGTCCCTGTGGATTCACCAGAAGAGGAATGCGAGGTTGCCTGATAATTTGAATCAGACGGATTAAGAGGCTGGCGAAAATAACCCGCCTTGGGGTAAGATGCATCAAAAATATAAGAGACCTCGCTGCGACGTCTATGAACCGGCGTGTGCGGTAAATCGGAAGAAGTGACCTTTTGCCCACTGTGCTGGGTTTGACGGCGAGCTTCAGCTTGCCGTTTCTTTAAAAGAAAGTTTTTGTACAAATAAGCCAGGCGATGAGAGAATCTTAGTTTTCGGGTTACGCACCGACATTTTTGAGTGGGCAGGAGATCTGAATAAAAGATAATTACCTTTGCGTCACCCGCGTGGCTGGCATCCCCCTCACCCTGATAATAATCATCGTTAATGAGATGCATAAAAAGGGAGCCAAGGGAGTCAATTTCTACCTCAGATTCTTGGTTTTCAAGGTCATCCTCAACCTCAGTGGAATCAGCAGTCCTCTTTTTGCCAGCTTTTTTGGCGACTTTGGTTTTTGGGCGACCCACTTTCGCCGGTTTATCTTTTGGCATTTTATCTTGGGGTTTCCTCTTCCAAAAAGGGTCATCATCCTGTTACAAAATGACAAAGATGATTAGTATCAAATCCAGATTAGGACAATCGAAAGCAGAGTTATTACCTTTGGCGGTTTATTCAGAGCATAAAACGGACCGAGTCCAATTTTGCAGCAGACTTTTACCGGCTCATCAAGCATCTTCTTCACAGCTTCAGTAACTTCAGCTTCAGATAGTTGATCTTTAGTATGGCGTAAGGGGTCAGTCACATTTCCTGTATATTCACACATTAAACCGGAGCGGCGGCTTAATGGCAGAATACTCCATGATACCCAGCAACGGACGAAGTCAATGCCCATTAAACCATTAGCCATAAAGGCTCTAAGCTTTGACAGTTGAGGTGCATATTGGGATCGCTCTTTGGCAGTCATCCGTTGAGGGAACGGATGTTTAGGGGAAAGACGATGAGCACGGTAACCCGGCAAGGGGTTCTCGCCTTCTAGAGAAGTGTCTTTACAGTAGAACCAAGTTTGATTCCAGTCCCTAGGATGACTGGCATGATCTGCATGAGGGAAGTCAACATCTTTCCTCTTTTGGATAGCCATTCCACCAAGTTCCGTGTTTGGTCCATCTGTGAACTCTGTACGGTGGTTTAAGTAAAAGAAATCCCAAAATAGATCAACTGTGGGTTCTTCTCATAAGTAAACTTCGCAAAAAACTTGGAAGTTGCAAATATTGGACACGGAGTTGGGTCCAATGTCTTGAGGATGTAGCTGAAAGGCGGCAAGCACATCACAGAAGAATTTTGATCCGGGAGGGCTGAAGCCTCGTAACATATGGTCAGCGAAAGCAATAACTTCCCCATCTTGGGGTTCAGGAGGGCATTCAATGCCTGGGGATCTCCAATACAAGTTTTCTTTCTGTCCTAAAGCGCCCGTTAAAACACAATTGTTCAGATATTCCTCAGTGATCTGGGATTTGTCCCAGTTGCAAGCATAGAAAGACTTGGTCATTCTGTGACAACCTGAACAAGGAGTATGCCGGTTTAATATTATGATTAAGCAGGTGATTTGGCAGTTTAATAAGAGGCTAACGGTATATACCATATTATCATGATTTTACAAAAGTTAAAGTGCCAAGTCTAAGAGGTGCAGATTGGAATTTAAGAAAAAATGCGAAGTGTTGGACAAACAGATTTCACATATGTGTATGGCAGATTCAGATCTATCATATTACAGGAAAAATGATAGATATGCTGGCAAAAATATGGATATAATGATAGATATGAAGGTAGCTATGAACAAAGGCCAGATTGGATCTATTTATGTGGAAGTGGGATGTGCTGATGGAAAAGGGGGATTATAGCTACCAACATACGAGACAAATATCATGATCTATGTTCGAATCGCATAGCTGCAGTGAAGAACTTCGATGAACTTCGAAGAACATAAGGGAGAAATGAAACCCTAATGGTGGATCTAAGGCGAGGAGAAGGGAAGCTCATTGTTGTCGACAATGGCAGCGGAGAAGGGCGACGTATCTCTGGTGCACTTAGGTTGATGCAGCGGACGGCGTTGAAGTCGAAGGCGGAGCTCGACGGCGGCGGTTGCGCTCGAGGGCTAGGGCGACTCGAGGAGGAAGAAAGAGCAAGGGGGCACGGGGGGAGAAATGGAAGGGACCCTCGGCCCTATTTATAAGATGAAAGGATAAGGGGGCAAGTATGAAAAGTCAAAAGGTCAAAAACAGATCTGTAGGTGTGCAGACGCCTCGATTTTCGGAGAATCATTTAACGAAGGGATATGCATCAAGGATTTGGGCCTTGTGAGGAATTAATGACAGGTGACGTCACGGCAGTTTATCAAGATCTCAGAAGATGACGTCATGGCGGATTACAAGACATCGTGAGGACTATGAAGAAGGATTTTCCTAAGTGTTGAAGGTTGACATGAACAAGTTCACATCAACCTGGGGCCTAATGTTGGGATGTAACTATCAGGTATAAACCGCCCAGGAGGGGCCGGATTACACCCATAGTTATCCACTTATGATGAAGCCGACGAAGATATAAGATGAAATTGTACAAGATAGTTAGTATAAAGGCCCGAGAGCCTAAGGGCGGATTAAGGCCCATGTACATGTAAACCGCCATAGGCGTGTAACTTGTGTTGTGAGGTAGGACAAGGTAGAAACCAGACCGGGTACGATTATAAACCGGCCGAACTCTGTGAAGCCACCGGGCGTCATCCTTTGTATATAAAGGAGCGACCCGGCGGCGGTTTAGGGACGAGAGAAAACAATCGAGAAGGCAAGCAAAGCGGATTCGCCCCTAGTCATCGAAACCCTAGCAATACCACCTCAAACTAGACTAGGCCTTTACCTTCACCGCAAGGGGCCGAACTAGTATAAAATCCCATGTCCTTTGTCCCGTTAACCCCTTTAAGCTAACCTAGTTGCGATAGATCCTCATCTAAGTCCTTACACTAGGGCATCTGCCGTGACTTTTCCACGACAGAATGAAGAGAGGGATTAAGTGTGCGGGCGCGCGATCAATAAAGAGTGCCCACGTGAAAGATATAGGTCGGCCGACCGTCCTACTGGAACGTGAGAGGGGAGAGGTGCAGTACGTCTCTATGGCATGATACCTACCTACATCATTAGACTATCGGAGTGTGGGGGGTAGAGACCTAACTATATATAGAGAGGTAGATCGACTAGTATATGTGTGGAGAAGGAGAGGGACCTAGCTATGTATTCAGGGAGATCGAGTGGCATCCATGCATATGTGTAGGAGAGGAATAATGTTGGGAGAGAGACAGAGCTAGAGCGTCGGAGGGTTGGTGGTGGAGTTGCTTCTCACAAATGGTGGGAGAGGCCTGCTAGACAAACGGAGGGTATGGCTGCAATATCAATAAGAGAGGGGATGCTTGCCTGTCTGTGCACGTGCGTGTGAGATACGGGTCATGAGGCATGCACAGATGATGAGGGGGGGGGACGATATGGATGTGGTAAGCAGACGTAACTACATAGGAAGATCAATCATCCTGTGTTGGACAAAGGGAGAGACATAACTTGTGAGGTACGTCGATCGGTGCATGGGGAAAACGAGTTATAGTTGACCTAGCTATACATAGGGAGATAGAACGGTATACATGCATGCATGTGTTACAAGCAAATAAGGCCCGGAGAGACGGATATAGAGAGGGATGCGGCTAGGAGGTGGCGCGAGAGGCCTACTATATCAAGGGGGAGGAGTGTGTGCGAGTATGAGATCGATAAAATGAGGGGCGGGAGTGTGCACGTACATGGAACCATATTAGACAGAGGGGGGAATGGACAGTGAGAAGAGAAGAGGGAAAGCGTGTGTTTGTGGTAGGCACGCATGGCTAGAGAGGTATATCGATCGGTGTGTGCCAGAAAGAAGGAGCTGGAGGGCGTACGCACACCATGGATGAACGACCTAAAGATAAATAACGAATGTGTGTGATGGATAGAATGCCGAGGGAGGGTGAGAGGGAGGCGGGCGTGTGCATGCATGAGAGAAACTTAGCACTAGCTACAAAGAGAAGAGGATTGTGTGCGTGTAAAATACTAACAGAGATCACGTTTTTTATAGAAGTGGATTCGAATATTTGAATAAGAGATAATAGTGTTCTAAACCCATGCATGCATGATTATAATGGTGATACATATGGTGTGGTTATGAACATGTTATACTATATAACAATTTATTTGAATTTGTGATAATGTGTGGCATTTTGCAGCTCACGGCTAAATACTTGTCATAATGTAGGGGGCGGGCCACTATACATTGTGTGATAAACACAATATACATATGAAACATGGTTTAGACAATGAACATGTAGCTAGCACTTCAAATGTACTATTATTTGTAATCAACATCAAGTGGATTCAAAATTTTGAATTCGAGTTCATATAGTACACATAGTTCATATCTAACTCTGTAGTAATCATGTGGTGTGTTGTTAAGATAATATACAGATGATGGTTTAACTTGGCAACAATCATGATTGTAGATTCTTATTCAAATAGAGAAACAGATTCAAAGTTAGTTCGAATTGCAGTGGTAGTATATACATTTGGAATGCACTAAAATGTTCATATCAGTAGGTTACATGCATTATACAAGTAGCGAAAAAATTTAATTGGACATAACATGGATTCGTAGTTTTGAATAACATTTGTACAGTAAAACGGGACAAGACTCTCCCTTTGTGTGGTGCGAATAGTTTTTGTTTTGTTTTTTTTGTTGAGGGAAGTGCGAATTGATTTGGTACGTACATTATTACACATTGGGCTTGTCCCGAAATTTCAACCGGCGCCTTGTTATCCCAAAAATTCAGATATTGCTTTGTCTATTTGTGCTATGAAAACTCGCGCCTTGCTGTCTCAAAATTACAACACGCGTGCAAACTCCCTCTAGCTGCCAAATCTCGACACACGAAATCCCCATTCGAACCTTGAGCTGAAAGGGCCGCTAGTTCAAATTGGTGGTGGTACTTTTGCAACACACCCTACATTTTGGAAAAGCACGTCCTTAAGTCATGGTTCTCCCCCTCCCATCACCTCCTTTTCGCCATTGAAAAACCCAGGCTGCCATAACCTCTCTGCTCCAGCCGCAAAACACCACCCTCCACCGTCTGCCACCCCGCCGCTGCCTAGTCAGAGCCTCTTGCCCGATGACATCGTCCACCGCAATAGCTCGATGTCCCTCATCTACCACCCCCGGATGAGGATCCGTCATCGATCTCATCGTCCCGCTATTTTAGTCGCCCTGTCCTCCACCGATACATCCATTTTGCATCATCTTTTCCTACTATTATTTATAATGATTTTATGAATAAGAACACTTTATGGAGTAATTCTAATGCCTTTTCTCTCATAATATGCAAGGTTTACACAAAGTGGGAGAATATCGGCAGCTAGAATTTTGGACCTGAAAAAAGCTATATCAGAGATACCTATTTTGCACACCTCCAAATGAGCTGAAATTTTACGGAGAATTATTTTGGAATATTGAAAAAATATTGGAGGAAATAACTACCAGAGGGGGCTGCTAGGTGGCCACAGGACACCAGGGTGCGCCAGGCCCCCCAAGCGCGCCCTGGTGGGTGGTGGGCAGCCCAACTCACACCTCTGGAGCGCCGCCTTCTCGAGGCGAAACTTGGGTAGGAGCATTTTTTATGATTGCTTAGGCAACCTTGATCGAGTTTTGTAGAGATGTGAACAAACTAACCTTGTCTTGAATTGGGAGAAGCGCCACTTTATGGTTATTGAATGCATTGTCTTGGGGCATAAAATTTCAGAACGAGGTATTGAGGTGGATAAAGCTAAAGTTGATGCAATTGAGAAAATGCCATGTCCTAAAGACATTAAACATATTCGTAATTTCCTCGGTCATGCTGGTTTCTATCGGAGGTTCATTAAAGACTCTAAAATTTCTAGTTATCTTTTACAAAAGGATGTTCCATTTGTTTTTGATGATGATTGTGTAGTAGCCTTTGAAACAATTAAGAAAGCCTTAACTTCTGCACCTATTGTTCAACCACCTGATTGGAACTTGCCTTTTGAAATTATGTGTGATGCTAGTGATTACGTTGTTGGTGCTGTTCTAGGCCAAATAGTTGACAAGAAATTAAATGCTATCCATTATGTAGTAAAACTCTAGACAGTGCCCAAAGAAATTATGCTACTACTCAGAATGAATTTTTAGCAGTTGTGTTTGCTTGTGATAAATTCAGATGTTACATGGTTGATTCCAAAGTAATTGTTCACACCGATCATGTTTCTACAAAATATCTTATGGAAAAGAAAGATGCTAAACCCTGGCTCATTAGGTGGGTTCTCTTGCTTCAAGAATTTGACTTATATATCATTGATAGGAAAGGAGCTGAGAACCCCGTAGCTGATAATTTTTCTACGTTAGAAAATATTCTTGATGGCCCACTACCTATTGATGATAACTTCCTTGATGAACAACTAGCTGTAATAAATGCTTCTCATAATACTCCTGGCTATGCTGACTATGCTAATTACATTGTTGCTAAATTTATACCACCTAGTTTCACATACCAACAAAAGAAAAGAAAATTTCTTCTATGACTTAAGACATTACTTTTGGGATGACCCACATATTTATAAAGAAGGAGTAGGTTTCATTATTAGACGTTGTGTACCTGACCATGAACAGGAACAAATCCTACGTAAGTGTCACTCTGAAGCCTACGAAGGACATCATGTAGGAGATAGAAATGCGCACAAGGTATTACAATCTGGTTTTTATTGGCCTACTCTTTTCAAAGATGCCCGTAAGTTTGTCTTGTATTGTGATGAATGTCAAAGAATACGTAATATCAGTAAGCGTTAGGAAATGCCTATGAATTATTCAATTGTTGTTGAACCTTTTGATGTTTGGGGCTTTGATTGTATGGGACCTTGATTGATTGTAAATGTAGTGGAATATTTGCCCAAACTACGGATGTCGTGTTCTCCACAGGGACTAGGTGATGGCAACTATGCTCGGCTAAAGCTAGGTGGCACAATTTTAAGAGATGAATGCAGAAAATAAAACCTAAACGAACAAGGTCGTTCCCAAAGATCGTCGACAAAGAAAATAAGTACTAATATATGATCACAAATATAACTAGTAGTTATATATAAGAAGAAAAAACACAGAACAAAGATAATGGGACAAGGACAGAAGTGATTCACATCAAAAGCACGTACATATCACAAGTACATAGGAGGAATATATGAACTAGAAATAAAAGATGTATCATGGTGCTGAACATACACAAGTAGTATGGTACTGGGATATATAAGTTTCACACCACATACATGAACCATACAAGTGAAGAATATAGCATAGGTAAACCGAATTTATATAGGTGCATCAACCAGTCAGTACATGTAAGATTGACATTATATTACAAGTACAACTGAACCAATTACAGAATGCAAGCACGTATCAAATCTGAATATTAAATGTCATACACTTCCTAACTTTACAGAAATTTCAGAGAGAGCGAGAGAGAGAGAGAGAAGCAGCAAGGATTCGTATTCAGAGAAGTGCAGCAACAGTTTTGAGGTTCAGAGAAGGGGCGCAGCAGAGAGGTTTAGAGAAGAGCAGCAGTTTGGGTTCAGAGAAGAATACAGCAGCAAGAGGGGTTTAGAGCAGAGCTTCAGCGAGTGAGGAGCAGCAAGGGGTCGCTGGAGAGGAGTAGCAGCAGGTTGATGGGGAAGAGAGCAGCAGCGAGATTGAGAGAAGAAGCAGCAATAGGGGAAGAGAAAGAAGAAGAAGCAGCGGTGGCGCAAGGAGAGGAGGCAACAACAGCAAGGGGAAGAAGAAGAGCAGCAGTAGGGTTAGGAGAAGAGGCAGCAGGAGGGGCGTGCAAGGTGGGCTCTGGTGGCGGCGTTGGTGGAGGTACTAGGCGGCACGGGGAGATGGCGGCGCAGGTGGTTGGCTGGTCGTGCGCGCGAGCTGGTGGTGGTGGCGCTACTGGTGGAGTGGATATGGTGGTGTGGTGCTGGAGGTGAGTATGCTCGTGGATGGATGGGTGGCAGAGGCGCACCACCACGCTGGCCTGGCCGTGGCGGCGGCCGGAGGTGGGGAAGGAGGTGCGAGGGAGAGAGATAAGTAGCCAGGCCCAAAGGGGATCGAAGGAAATGGCTAGGGATTTGACCCCCCTCGATCAGATCTGCCACTTTGCAATTTTGCCCTCCTACTTCCCTTCTTTCTTCCCAAGTTGGTCCTCCCATCATGAGCTTGGCCCCTTGAAGCTTTAATCTGCTATCAACTCAGGTCCCTCCTTTCTTTTCGGTTTATAGTGCCTTTGCGCACTTTTCTGCAAAAGAAACAAATGACAAGTAAATGATCTTTTATATGATTTTCATTCAAATATATCACAACTCATCGCAAGAATGGATGGATATATCATGATAGATGCTAAATTTCAGTGCCAAATTATATATATATGAAATGCACTTATCAGACCTTGTCGGGGAAATGACACCTATGGGATCACGCGGATCCCTTCTACGGTGGGCAGGGAAAGAGAAATGTACAAAGAGCAGATCTAACGATCAACACGATGGATTTTTACCCAGGTTTGGGCCGCTGAGAAGCGTAAAACCCTAGTCCTGCTTTGAGTATATATTCAATGTTCTTGAGCTCCGGCTAGCTGCTACACATGCAAACTGGGCTGGGAGGTTCAAAAGTCTGAATCCTTCTCCAGTACGCCTTGGGCCTCCTTTTATACGTCCAAGGGGTCGCCACAGTGGCACACAAGAGGTGTAAAGTAGCTATGCCTATCACTAACGTCCTAGGACAAACGCATTAAATGCGATGGTTATGTGCCCCTATCTTTACCGGGGACGAAAATAGAGCTCGCCCGTTCCGTCGCCGCCTCACTTCGTCTTGACATGCACTCAGGCTGACGAGGCATGCAACGCCAGGCTGGCTGGCTAGCTGTTGCGCTGGAGCGGTGGGAGGATCTTCATGAAGATATGCATGCCACCACGTAGGTGCTTGCCAAGTTGGCAAGTCAGTCGCTGCGCTGGAGTGGTGGTGGGGCGGCGGAGCCTTGCCGTGGCCTCGCAGATGTCCTCGGCAAGGATCTTGCCGGGGCCTCGCAAACGTCCCCGGCAATGATCTTTCTAGGAACTTTGTCTTCTAGTCTTCACGAAGATCTGCATGCCACCAGTCTTCACGAAGATCTACATGACACTATGCATGCACCCCTAGATCTTGGTCTTGACATTGTCAATGGTGTCAGAGCTCTCAACCTCAAGGGTGGTGTTCTTGTCAGTGCTCCGCAAGCCGTCCCTGCAAGGATCTTGCCGGGGCTTCGCGAGACGCCCCGGCAAGGATCTTGCTGGGGGGGTCCAGCTTGTCTTCTTCTCTCTGGTTACTGGCTTGGACGCCTTCCTCGTTGTCTTGTATCCCCAGCTGCCCCCATCAAGCCCTGCCGCGGGTGCGGCCGCAACTGCCCATGCACAAGTAAGGGGTACCAAAGGGCCCAAACTTTAGTACACCTACAGGAGCCCCCGGGCCAGGGCCACACATGAGCGCGAAGCGTCGTTGGGCCAGGCCCAAATAGTGTGCGGGCACGCATGGCAGGGATTAATTGATGTAATATTCTCGTCTGTTGTGCTTCCCCATGATCTGCATTGAGTGCGCGACGTGGGGGTCGTGCGTGGAACGGTCGCAGCACGCCTGCGAAAACGCCTTCACATTGACAGTAAAGATGTCACAACCCTAGTCAGAGTGCATTAGAGTGTTGCATCATGTCTAGAACTTTTTCAGAAACTTGAAATGGGGATGACAGAACCCCCAGCACCCCCACTAAAACAACTAGGGTTTACTAAAATCTTTTTCAATGAACCTGAAATGCCCTTCTAAAATGTCCAGCATTTTTGTGTTGGGTTAGAACCTCTGACAAAATTGGTTCACAATTTTCTAGGTCATCTTGAGGTCACTGAATTAAATCATATGTTAAATGAATTTGGGCAATTAAATGCTACTAAATATTTTAAATGCCCAAATAATCCCAAACTAAAATGTTCCATGTTGTATATATTCTAAATAGTGGGCATGAGCAGTTTGGTGAATTTTGGAGATGCCTAGCTATTTTAAGAAAAGCCACAAACCTGCAGAATAAAAGAAAAACAGGAAATAATACAAAGGAGACAAACTTACCTGGCAGCCCACTGGCCGGCCCAACACTGTGCTAGCCCATGCCAGTCAGCTGCTTCCTCTTGCCAGAGCAGGTAGAGAGGTGACACCGACATTCACGAGCTCGGCACGGCGCTAGCTGCTTGCCGCCTCGCCCTAGACACCTGCTCGCTCTCCACGTCACCGACCCGACCCCATGGACACCTCACACACTCCTCTGCCTCTCTCCCTCGCCCTCTCTCGCCATGGCTGACGCAGCTGCCGTGACACGACCGACGTAGCCGCGCTCTCCATCGTCCTCGCGCCTCCCCGCCTTGTCCACGAGCTCCGCCATCGTCTCCTTCATCGAGCTAGCCGAGCCCCGAGCGCTCGCACGCTCTGCATCATCTCTGTCGACCTCGTCTTCACCGAACGCTGCCAGAGATCCCTTTCAACGTTACCACCGCTCCAGCTCGTCCCGGACCTCGCCGTCTATTCTGCCGTGATCGCCATGAGCTCAGCTACCTTCCCATCCTTCCGGTTCTCGCTCTCGAGCCTTGTAGTGACTGCACCAAGCTCGGCCGCACCCGCCGCCGCCACCGCACATCGCCGTCGTAGCCACAGCCACGTTGGCTTGATTCCGAGCACGCCACCGCACTCACCTCACCCCTAGGATGTCGTAGCACCACTCCCCGCACCTCGCCGTGCCACCTAGTGATGAGTTCGACCTCGCCCAAACTCCGGCGACCGCCAAGGTTGTCGCCGGCGTCGATTCCGGCCACCCCAGGTCCACCCACTACCAGCAATTGACGCGGGATGGTTTCAGCTACACGTAGATGTGCTCCACCATCATTTTGGTCACCGGAGCACGAAACCCGCACTGCCCCGCCATGTTTGACGTCTCCAGCGAGTTTGACCCCGCTGACCCCAGTTTGACCCCGCTAGGTCACTGACGTGTGGGCCATGCCCATTAGTCAAACCCAGATTAGTGGCTAACTAATCCTAATTTGCTAATTAAACCAACAGTGACACTTACACGCGGGACCCACTGGTCAGGTTTGACCTGGACCGTCCCCATTGACTGATGACATCACCCTGATGCAGTGCTGATGCAATAACTCATTTACTAGATTTATTCTTATACAGGAAATTCCAGAAAATGATACAAACTTTAAAAATTCATAGAAATTAATCTCTAACTCCAAAAGCAAAGATTTATATATGAAAATTGATCTGAAAAATCCAATCTTTCCATATGTAATGGTTTCATGCATGTGAAAACACTTTAACCTTGCTGTTTAGGTGAAAAAAGCTAATGCATTTAAACGACTTCATATCACGGGCTTTCATTTGAATCTTTGATTCAAACTCAAATCAACCTGTTTTAGCTTGCATTAGCCAAAACACATCCTTATTGCCATGTCATAGCATCCATCATATTGTTGCATATTCCCATGTGATGATTGTGTTTCGATGTGTCTTTCGTGGTAGGTTCTTCCTCCGAGGATACGCACGATTATCACACTGAAGAGCAGTATCCCACCACCACTCCATCAGACAAGCAACCCATTGATCATTTCGATACAAACCCATCTTCTCGGTTCTGCTCTTGTTTACTGCATTAAGACAACACGATTCAAACTGCTGTGTGTTGTGGTAGTTGAACCCATATCCTCTGCATGACCTGTCATTGCCACAGTAACTAGATGAAACCCACTAGCATGTGTAGGAGTTGATTGAGCCATGTTCGTGTTTCCTACCATGCTATGCTTGCTATGCTTAGAGTCATGTCAGGTCTGGCTCATCAGGGTGATGGACTAGAGTGAATGGTTGTGTCGGTAATGAGAGTGAAGTGTTGAACATGATTTGGTAAAGGTATCGATGAGAGGCCATGTAGGAGTATATGGTGGGTTGTTTCATTGGGGTCGTCCTTAAGAACTGAGATCTGTATGTGTGATTTAAGATTCAGCTACTACCACACATTGGGATCCTTAATTGACTCTATCAACTTATTAACCACCCCCGTCCTCTGTCCAGGAGTTGCAAATAGTTTCTCGTGTTTGTAGTTGCTGGAGGCCGTGCGTAGCGCTGACCTTAGGGGTGGACTGTGATGCGGTAGGCATGTGGCCCGGTGTACCGAGTCACCCGTTTGGTGTCTCAGGAACCCTGCACACATCGTTTGGGGCTGTTGAGGACACCTCGGCCGGATTTCCTTGCGGATGGAACCCGAATAGGCGATAAACCTAGACTAGGGACTCGTGTGTTTAGTCAGGTCGTGGATGACACCCTCGCTGGGCTTCCGCTTGAAGGTTGCCGAGTACATGTCATGTAGCGGCGATAAGTGGTGAAAGCGTTTGTGAAGAAGTATTCCCCTGCAGGGTATAAAACTATTCGAATAGCCGCGTCCGTGGTAAAGGACTACTTGGTCGCTTATGCAGTTCATAGACAAGTTAATGGTTACTACTAAAAGACTCAAGATAAGTGTGAGTACCGCGGATGGCCCTCTCGTAGGTTGACGAGAGAGGATCCACGGTGGAGTATTGTGAGGGTGATTAGTGGACTCATGTGCAGAAAATCATTTACAAGTTGTGTCTATCGTAGGATAGCTTAGCTAAGAATCAAAGCTGGCTTTCTGCAATAACTCCACTACCTTCTTGAGAATATGCATGTATGATAGGTTCTGGTGTAAGACTTGCTGAGTACCTTCATACTCATGTTGCTTTAATCAATGTTGCATACGATAACACCGCCCCCACCGACGGGTTCTTCGTAGACCTCAACATAGATGAGTGACTTGCCACCCAGGTGGTGGCCTGAGCCTTGTGAAGGGCCCGATGTACATAGACAGGCTTCATCAAGCCTTTTTCCTTTCTAGTGTCTATACTCAGACAAAGTTGCTTCCGCATGTGCTTGTATGTTTGTATGACTTGAGTGTTGGGTCGTGTGAACCCTACCTGTATGGATATGTTATGTATGGATCTTCGGAGCCTTTTCAATAAATACTTTGAGTCATAGAGTTTTTGTGATGCCATGTTGTATGTACGCATATCGAGCATATTGTGTGTATGTTTGAGATGCTTGGTATGCGTGGGATCCGACAATCTAGTTGTTTATCCTTGCCAACCTCTCTTATGGGGAAATGTAGTCTAGTGCTTCCACTGAGCCTTGGTAGTCCGCTACAGCCCGGTTCGCCGAAGTCCTGCTAGCCCATCACTACTGCTCCAGAACACTTAGACTGGCCGGGATGTGATTCACTTCGTTCCTATGTCTGGCCCTTCGGGGAAATGTCATGCGGTGACATCCGGAGTCCTGCCTAGCCTGCTACAGCCCGGGTTCCCGTAGTCCCGTTAGCCCAGTGCTACAGCCCGGATTCACACGCTGCTGACCGACATGCTCGATGTTGATTCATGTATGCCTGTCCCCGTAAGTTAGTGCCGCTTTGGGTTCACGACTAGCCATGTCGGCCCAGGTTCTCTGTCATATGGATGCTAGCGACACTATCATATATGTGAGCCAAAAGGCGCAGACAGTCCCGGGCCATGGTAAGGCGACACCCGTAGGAATACCATGCATGAGGCCGCAAAGTGATATGAGGTGTTACAGGCTAGATCGATGTGACTTGGAACTGGGGTCCTGGCAGCGTTGGCATTAGAGCCGGACTGCCTGTAGGTTCGTTAAGCCAAACTGGTCGATATCGAGTCTAGAAATGCTTTAGTTATATGTAGGGGAATTGATTGTGGGAGGGACGTAAGGCTCTTTTTACTCCTTTATCTTATGTCCTCTGATCTGAGTCATTCTCTTCTCTTCCTACGTGGGTTAAGGACTAGGCTCTCTTCTTTCTATCAGGTTCACGCGTTACTAACTCGTAGAATCTTAGGATTGTTGGTTTTAGGCCTCGGTTCAGTTTCTACTACTTTTAGTATGTTATCAGTTGAACCAGAAACCTTGATATGATGTTGTTGAGTGTCTATGCAAATCCTTGTGAATGTCTCAAATCTTTTTCTGAGCGTTTACAGCCGTTATGATGTCCGATTTTCCCTAGAAATTCTAATGCCTTTGCATTATTTTGTGCTTTCAGATGGCCACCCGCCCACAGAATCAAGTGGTTCGCCTGACTCGGTGCCTCGATGTACCTGGTCATACGGCCATGCTGGTCCGAGTGATGATCGAGATAGGCTATCAACGGTATCCTGAATATACCGTCGAGGAGTAGTTTCGAGATTTCAATCAGAGTCAATACCTATGCACAGTCAGGATATTTCCTTCCTATCCTGGATCCACTGAACCCCTCCATTGCTCATATGGACTTGGGGTTACCATCGAGATGGCTGTGCAGGACGCCGCTTACTCGATGATGACTATCATGCGAGCTAGGATTGGCTTGCTTCGGAACACCGATTTCCACTATATGCCAGCTTCACTCCCCGGAGCAGAAGGGTACTATCAGGCTATTTACTCTGACTCCACCCAGGAGGATTCACTACTTCGCACCACCGCCGAGTTGCTTGAGGACAAGGACCGAGAGAATCATGCCTTGAGAATGGAGCTCTTCAACTCTCATTCTGATCATTGGACCACTCTGACACAGTTTGCACCCGCCGTGCAGGCTGGGTATATGGACATGAGGGACTTGTATCCTGTGCGGTCTGGTCTGCCAGATCTCATGGACTGTCATGATGCAGGAGGCATCACTCCACCTTGTGGACCCCGTCTGCCGCCGTTTGTTGGTCCAAGGCCACATCCGAGTCCCTACCGCAAGCTCCAAAGAACCGACTGCTTCTGGATGATCATGTTCAGCTCCCAGGACATGGTGGTAATCTTTATGAAGATTACTACAGAGCCATCTGAGTTGGTAGTAGCTTCTCTAGTATTGTAATAGTTGTATTTCCACCATCCTACGTGACTTGTGGAATATGACTTGGTGTGTATCACGTTTCGGAGGTGTAGAAAAATAATGTATAGGAGCTTGGGATGCCTCCGATGAGATGTAACGTCTTTCATCGTAGTTGTACTCTAGCCTGGCTTGTACTAAACAATGTACGGTGTGTATGACCGATGGTATATATATGGCAGTTTCTATATTACCATGTCGTGCAAATATGCATCTCTGCATTCCATGTCCTCCATTACATTCTGCACTTCCTTGCCAGCAATTTTGCCATCCTTGTCTAAACCATTGTCTTGTTTTTCCTAGGATGGTCAATACCCGCAACAACCCTGTTGCCTCGGAGCAGGGAGAATCCAGTGCAGCTAGGGATGGCAATCTGCCTCATCCGCCTTCCTTGGCTAAAGTTATGCTGGAGGCAGAAAGGAACAAGCGTGAGACCAACTGCTTGCTGGAACGCATTGAGCAGAATGCTGCATATCACCAGAGGAACGACTTGGTGTCAATCAACGACTTTATCAAGTTGTACCCACCGACCTTTCATCATTCCGTCGAGCCCCTTGATGCAGATGATTGGCTTCGCAGTATCACCCATAAGCTACATTCTGCCAACATAGCCAAAGGTGATAAGGTTACCTATGCTGCCTATCACCTCGAAGGCCCTGCTGGCCTTTGGTGGGAAAACTATGAGCCTGTGCGCCCGGTTGGCCAGATCACCTCTTGGACTGAGTTCAGTGAGGCTTTCTGGTAGCATCACATTCCGGAGGGTCTCATGGATCGTAAGAGGGAGGAATTCTGCAATTTCACTCAGGGTATACTGACTATGGATGCATACAGCCATGAGTTTGGAAACCTGGCACGTTATGATCCTAAAGAGGTATCCACCGACGCCAAGAAGCAGGCGAGGTTCCGCAAGGGACTTAGCCCCGAGCTTCGCCATGATCTCCGTCTACACGAGTGCACCTCCTTCCAGAAGTTGGTCAACAAGGCCATCAGTGCCGATACAGGTCAGACTGACTATGACACATCACGCAAGCACTCCCGTGACTTTGGTTCCTCATCCGGCTCTGGATCTCAGAAGCACCGTGTGTGGATCCCAAACATAGCTCTGCCACCTAGATTCACTCCGAGGCCATCCTTTGAGGCGCCTCGCCCCAACTAGCAGTATGCACCGCCTAAGGCCTATGGTGGCCCCACTGCTGATGCTGCTCCACGTCCCAATGTTGTGATATGCTTCAAGTGTGGAGAGACGGGTCACTACATAAGCGAGTGTCTCCAGAACAACAACTCCAATCAGTTCGGAAAGTCCGTTGGCCGTGGCAAGCCAGCGGGAAAGGTGCTCTATGCCAAGCCGGCCACTACTGCACTTGGCCATGTCAACTATGTCTCAGCTGAGGAGACTTGATGTCTACTACACAACCTTCTTCTTGTAGATGTTGTTGGGCCTGCAAGTGCACAAGTTTGTAGGACAGTAGCAAATTTCCCTCAAGTGGATGACCTAAGGTTTATCAATTCATAGGAGGTGTAGGATGAAGATGGTCTCTCTCAAGCAACCCTACAACCAAATAACAAAGAGTCTCTTGTGTCCCCAACACAACCAATACAATGGTAAATTGTATAGGTGCACTAGTTCGGCGAAGAGGTGGTGATACAAGTGCAATATGGATGGTAGATAAAGGTTTTTGTAATCTGAAATAATAAAAACAGCAAGGTAACTAAGGATAAAAGTGAGCGTAAACGGTATTGCAATGATAGGAAACAAGGCCTAGGGTTCATAGTTTCACTAGTGCAAGTTCTCTCAACAATAATAACATAGATAGATAATATAACAAGCCCTCAACATGCAACAAAGAGTCACTCCAAAGCCACTAATAGGGGAGAACAAACGTAGAGATTATGGTAGGGTACGAAACCACCTCAAAGTTATTCTTTCGGATCAATCTATAAAAGAGTTCATACTAGAATAACACCTTAAGACACAAATCAACCAAAACCCTAATGTCACCTCGATACTCCATTGTCACCTCAAGTATCCGTGGGCATGATTATACGATATGCATCACACAATCTCAGATTCATCCAACCAACATAAAAGTACTTCAAAGAGTGCCCCAAAGTTTCTACCGGAGAGTCAAGAACGTGTGCCAACCCCTATGCATAGGTTCCCAATGTCATGAAACCCGCAAGTTGATCACCAAAACATACATCAAGTGGCACATGATATCCCATTGTCACCACAGATAATCACGGCAAGACATACATCAAGTGTTCTCATAAAAGACTCAATCCGATAAGATAACTTCAAAGGGGAAACTCAATTCATCACAAGAGAGTAGAGGGGGAGAAATATCATAAGATCCAACTACGATAGCAAAGCTCGGGATACATCAAGATCGTGCCATAGATGGAACACGGGAGAGAACACGAGAGACAGAGATCAAACACGTAGCTACTGGTACATACCCTCAGCCCCGATGGTGAACTACTCCCTCCTCGTCATGGATAGCGCCGGGATGATGAAGATGGCCACCGGTGATGGGATCCCCCTCCGGCAGGGTGCCGAAACGGGCTCCCGAGAGGTTTTTGGTCGCTACAGAGGCTTGCAACGATGAAACTCCCGATCTATTTTCTGTTCTGGAAGTTTTAGGGTACGTAGGTATATATGGGTGCAGGGGTACGTCGGTGGAGCTACGGGGGCCCCACGAGGTAGGGGGGCGCGCCCGGGGGGTGGGTGGGCGCGCCCCCACCCTCGTGGGCAGCCTGTATCTCCCCTGACATGCACCCCAAGTTCCCTGGGTTGCTTTCCTTCCAAAAATAACTTCTCTAGTTGATTTCGTTCCGTTTTGACTCCGTCTGATATTCCTTTTCCTCGAAACACTGAAATAGGCATAAAACAGCAAATCTGGGTTGGGCCTCCGGTTAATAGGTTAGTCCCAAAAATAATATAAAAGTGGATAATAAAGCCCAAAATTGCCTGAAACAGTAGATAAAGTAGCATGGAGCAATCAAAAATTATAGATACGTTGGAGACTTTTCAGGCATCCCCAAGCTTAATTCTTGCTCGTCCTCGAGTAGGTAAATGATAAAAAGGAATTTTTGATGCGGAGTGATACTTTGGCATAATTTCAATGTAAATCTTCTTAATTGTGATATGAATATTCAGATCCAAAAGATTCAAGACAAAAGTTCATATTGACACAAAAAATAATAATACTTCAAGAATACTAATCAAAGCAATCATGTCTTCTCAAAATAACATGGCAAAAGAACGTTCATCCCTACAAAATCATACAGTTAGGCTATGCTTCATTTTCGTCACACAAATATGTTCCCAACTTCTATACCCCCGATGACAAGCCAAGCAATTGTTTCATACTTAAATAATCTCAAACTTTTTCAACCTTCACGCAATACATGAGCGTGAGCCATGGATATAGCACTATGGGTGGAATAGAATATGATGATGGGGATTGTGTGGTGAAGATAAAAAAGGAGAAAGTCTCACATTGACGAGGCTAATCAATGGGCTATGGAGATGCCCATCAATTGATGTCAACATGAGGAGTAGGGATTGCCATGCAACGGATGCACTAGAGCTATGAATGCTCAACAAAAGAAAACTAGTGGGTGTGCATCCAACTCGCTTGCTCATGAAGACCTAGGGCATTTGAGGAAGCCCATCGTAGGAATATACAAGCCAAGTTCTATAATGAAAAATTCCCACTAGTATAAAAAGGCAACTTATGAGACTCACTACATGAAGAACAAGGTGCTACTTTGAAGCACAATATATGAGACTCACTACATGGAGAACAAGGTGCTACTTTGAAGCACAAGTGTGGAAAAAGGATAGTAGCATTGCCCTTTTTTTGGGACAATGCTCTATTGAATGATGATCATCACACTTCTATTGATTACAACATAAGGATTACAACTCGAAACTTAGAACAAGATATGACTCTATATGAATGCCTCCGGCGGTGTACTGGGATGGTGCAATGAATCAAGAGTGACATGTATGAAAAGTAATGCATGGTGGCTTTGCCACAAATACGATGTCAACTACATGATCATGCAATGGCAATATGACAAAAGTAATGTATGTCATGATGATGATGATGGAAGTTGCATGGCAATATATCTCGGAATGGCTATGAAAATGCCATGATAGGTAGGTATGGTGGCTGTTTTGAGGAAGATATAAGGAGGTTTATGTGTGATAGAGCGTATCGTATCACGGGGTTTGGATGCACCGGCGAAGTTTGCACCAACTCTCAAGGTGAGAAAGGGCAATGCATGGTACTGAAGAGGCTAGCAAAGGTGGAAAGGTGAGAGTGCGTATAATCCATGGACTCAACATTAGTCAAAAGGACTCATGTACTTATTGCAAAAATTTAGAAGTCATCAAAAATCAAGTACTACGCGCATGCTCCTAGGGGGATAGATTGGTAGGAAAAGACCATCGCTCGTCCCCGACCGCCACTCATAAGGATGCACAAGCCAGGTACACTTCATGTTTCAAATTTGTTACACAACTTTAACCATACGTGCATGCTACGGGACTTGCTAACTCAACACAAGCATTCTTTGAATTCATAATCACCCAACTAGCATGACTTTAATATCACTACCTCCATATCTCAAAACAATTATCAAGTATCAAACTTTTCTTAGTATTCAACACACTCATAAGAAAGTTTCACATATCTTGAATACCAAGTATGTTAATATTAAGAAAATTACCATGCTATTAAAGACTCTCAAAATAATATAAGTGAAGCATGAGAGTTCATCTATTTCTTGAAAATAAAACTACCACCATGCTCTAAAAGGTATAAGTGATGCACTAGAGCAAATGACAAACTACTCCGAAAGATATAAGTGAAGGTCAATGAGTAGCTAAATAATTATGCAACTTATGCGAAGACTCTCTCTCATTTAATAATTTCAGATCTTGATACTTTATTCAAAAAGCAAGCAAAGCTAAAGAAAACTACATTGCAAGGATAGCACAACTCATGTGAAGAAGCAAAAACTTAGGCTCAACCGATACTAACCGATAGTTGTTGAAGAAGAAAGGTGGGATGCCTACTGGGGCATCCCCAAGCTTAGATGCTTGAGACTTGTTGAAATATTATCTTGGGGTGCCTTGGGCATCCCCAAGATTGAGCTTTTGTGTCTCCTTAATTCCTCTCATATCATGGTTTCTCTTTTTATCAAAAGCTTCATTCACAACAAACTCAACAAGAACTCGTGAGATAGGTTAGTATAAACCAATGCAAAACCTTATCATTTTCTACTGTACAAATCACTTAAATAATTATTCAACATTGCATACTAAATTCCTCTGCATATTTAATACTCCTATCCTCAAATAGAATCATTAATCAAGCAAACATATGCAAACAATGCAACCATAACAGCAATCTGCCAAAACAGTACAGTCTGTAAAGAATGCAAGAGTATCAATACTTCCCTGACTCCAAAAATTATCAACTAAAATTCCCACTGTAATAAATTTATCAGATCTCAATATGCAAAAATATTCAACATTATACCACTCTCTAACTTTTCTAGGGAATTTTTGCAACAGCGGTAAACTTTCTGTTTTCAAACAGCAACATGTATATTAGCAAAATAAGCATGGCAAAGGCTATCCTTGACTTTTTATTGAAAATAAAGATGAAAAACATTATTCTAGCTAACAGCAAGCAAAAACTAACAAAATTAAATGACGCTCCAAGCAAAATACATATCATGTGGTGAATAAAAATATAGCTCCAAGTAAAGTTACCGAGAGACGAAGACGAAAGAGGGGATGCCTTCCGGGGCATCCCCAAGCTTAGGCTTTTGGCTATTCTTGAATATTATCTTGGGGTGCCTTGTTCATCCCCAAGGTTAGGCTCTTGCCACTCCTTATTCCATAGTCCATCGAATCCTTACCCAAAACTTGAAAACTTCACAACACAAAGCTCAACAGAAAACTCGTAAGCTCCGTTAGTATAAGCAAATAAAACCACCACTTAGGTACTGTAATGAACTCATTCTAAATTCATATTGGTGTAATATATACTGTATTCCAACTTATCTATGGTTCATAACCTCCGATACTACTCATAGATTCATCAAAATAAGCAAACAACACATAGAAAACAGAATCTGTCAAAAACAGAACAGTCTGTAGTAATCTGTATCAAACGTATACTTCTGGAACTACAAAACTTCTACCAAATTATGAGGTCCTAAGCAATTTGTGTACCAATCCAGAGCAAAAAGAATCAGATCAGAAACACGTTTCTGTGAATTAAACAAACTAATTTACTGGGTGCAAAAGTTTCTGATTTTCAGCAGGATCAACACAACTATCACCGTAAGCCATCCTAAAGGTCTTACTTGGCACTTTATTGAAACAAAATCTATAAAAAATGATTACTACAGTAGCATAATCATGTGGACACACAAAAACAGTAAGGATAAATATTGGGTTGTCTCCCAACAAGCGCTTTTCTTTAATGCCTTTCTAGCTAGGCATGATGATGACAATGATGCTCACATAAAAGATAAGAATTGAAACATAACGGGAGCATCATGAAGCATATGACTAGCACATTTAAGTCTAACCCACTTCCTATGCATAGGGATTTTGTGAGCAAACAACTTATGGGAACAATAATCTACAAGCATAGGAAGGTAAAACAAGCATAGCTTCAAGATTTTCAACACATAGAGAGGAAACTTGATATTATTGCAATTCATACAAGCATATATTCCTCCCTCATAATAATGTTCAGTAGCATCATTAATGAATTCAACAATATAACCAGCACCTAAAGCATTGTTTTCATGATCTACAAGCATAGAAATTTTATTACTCTCCACATAAGCAAAATTCTTCTCATCAATAGTAGTGGGAGCAAACTCAACAAAATAACTATCATATGATTGAAAATTAAGATCAAGATGACAAGTTTCATGGTTATCATTATTCTTTAAAGCATACGTGTCATCATAGTAATCATCATAAATAGGAGGCATGCTTTCATCATAGTAAATTTTCTCATCAAAGCTTGGGGGACAAAAAATATCATCTTCATCAAACATAGCTTCCCCAAGCTTGTGGCTTTGCATATCATTAGCATCATGGATATTCAAGGAATTCATACTAAAAACATTGCAATCATGCTCATCACTCACATATTTCATGCCAAGCATTCTATGTAATTCTTCTTCTAGCACTTGAGCAGAATTTTCCTTCCCATCATTTTCACGAAAGATATTAAAAAGACGAAGCGTATGAGACAAACTTAACTCCATGTTTTTGTAGTTTTGTTTTATAGACTAACTAGTTCTAAAACAAGAAACAAAAAGATTCGATTGCAAGATCTAAAGATATACCTTCAAGCACTCACCTCCCTGGCAACGGCGCCAGAAAAGAGCTTAGTTGATGGGGTGTGAGTGAGTGCACTTTTACCTAGCCTCCCCGGCAACGGCGCCAGAAAAGAGCTTAGTTGACGGGGTGTGAGTGAGTGCCCTTTACCTTTGCCTCCCCGGCAACGGCGCCAGAAAAGAGCTTGATGTCTACTACACAACCTTCTTCTTGTAGACATTGTTGGGCCTGCAAGTGCACGGGTTTGTAGGACAGTAGCAAATTTCCCTCAAGTGGATGACCTAAGGTTTATCAATCCATAGGAGGCGTAGGATGAAGATGGTCTCTCTCAAGCAACCCTGCAACCAAATAACAAAGAGTCTCTTGTGTCCCCAACACACCCAATACAATGGTAAATTGTATAGGTGCACTAGTTCGGCGAAGAGATGGTGATACAAGTACAATAGGGATGGTAGATAAAGGTTTTTGTAATCTGAAATAATAAAAACAGCAAGCTAACTAAGGATAAAAGTGAGCGTAAACGGTATTGCAATGATAGGAAACAAGGCCTAGGGTTCATACTTTCACTAGTGCAAGTTCTCTCAACAATAATAACATAGATAGATAATATAACAAGGCGTCAACATGCAACAAAGAGTCACTCCAAAGCCACTAATAGTGGAGAAGAAACGTAGAGATTATGGTAGGGTACAAAACCACCTCAAAGTTATTCTTTCAGATCAATCTATAAAAGAGTTCGTACTAGAATAACACCTTAAGACACAAATCAACCAAAACCCTAATGTCACCTAGATACTCCATTGTCACCTCAAGTATCTGTGGGCATGATTATATGATATGCATCACACAATCTCAGATTCATCCAACCAACATAAAAGTACTTCAAAGAGTGCCCCAAAGTTTCTACCGGAGAGTCAATAACGTGTGACAACCCCTATGCATAGGTTCCCAATGTCACGAAACCCGCAAGTTGATCACCAAAACATACATCAAGTGGCACATGATATCCCATTGTCACCACATATAATCATGGCAAGACATACATCAAGTGTTCTCATAAAAGACTCAATCCGATAAGATAATTTCAAAGGGGAAACTCAATTCATCACAAGAGAGTAGAGGGGGAGAAACATCATAAGATCCAACTACAATAGCAAAGCTCGGGATACATCAGGATCGTGCCATAGATGGAACACGGGAGAGAACACGAGAGAGAGAGAGAGAGAGATCAAACACATAGCTACTGGTACATACCCTCAGCCCGAGGGTGAACTACTCCCTCCTCGTCATGGATAGCGCCGGGATGATGAAGATGGCCACCAGTGATGGGATCCCCCTCTGGCAGGGTGCCGGAACGGGCTCCCGAGAGGTTTTTGGTGGCTACAGAGGCTTGCGGCGGCGAAACTCCCGATCTATTTTCTGTTCTGGAAGTTTTAGGGTACGTAGGTATATATGGGTGCAGGGGGTACGTCGGTGGAGCTACGGGGGCCCCACGAGGTAGGGGGCGCGCCCGGGGGGGTGGGCACGCCCCCCCACCCTCATGAGCAGCCCGTATCTCCCCTGACTGTACTCCAAGTTCCCTGGGTTGCTTTCCTTCCAAAAATAACTTCTCCTGTTGATTTCATTCCGTTTTGACTCCGTCTGATATTCCTTTTCCTCGAAACACTGAAATAGGCATAAAACAACAAATCTGGGCTGGGCCTCCGGTTAATAGGTTAGTCCCAAAAATAATATGAAAGTGGATAATAAAGCCCAATATTGCCTAAAACAGTAGATAAAGTAGCATGGAGCAATCAAAAATTATATACGTTGGAGACATATCAAGACTCATGAGGATCCCAATGTCGTCCTTGGTATGCTCCTTGTCAATTGCCATCCGGCATCTGTTCTTTTCGATACTGGAGCATCTTTCATATCTGATAGTTATGCTCGGATGCATAACACCATATTTAGTGACATCCCACCTCCATGGAAATTGAAACCCCCGGTTCTAGATGGCAAACCTCTAGAATAAGCCATGGAAATGAAATTCTTGTCGATAGATTGGTTTTCCTTGCATCACTAATAGCTCTCAAGTCCTCGGACATTAACATCATCTTGGGTATGGCCTGGATGTCAGCCCATTATGCTAAGATTGATTTCTCTACTAGAAGTGTTCAACTCACCCATCCATCGGGCAAGACCGTCAATGTTTTGACCCGAGTGTCTGAGCGTCAGCTCTACTCCCTAAATGCCAGCCCCCTTCTAGACCTTGAAGATATTCTGGTAGTCCATGACTTCCCAGATGTCTTTCCAGAAGAACTGCCAGGTGCTCCACCTGACAGGGATGTCGAGTTCGTGATTGACCTTGTTCCAGGAACCGTCCCAATTTCTAGAAGACCCTATAAGATGGCACCACTAGAACTAGTCGAGCTTAAGAAACAACTCGATGAGTCCTTGACAAAGGGTTTCATCCGTCCTAGTTCTTCTCCATGGGCTTGCCCCATCCTCTTCGTCGAGAAGAAGGATGGAACATATCGGATGGTTGTAGATTACCGACCTGTCAACTTGGTTACTATCAAGAACAAGTATCCGCTCCCGAGGATCAACGATCTGTATGATCGGCTCACTGGATCCTCAATCTTCTCTATAATGGGTTTGAGGTTGGTCTACCATCAAATCAAAATCAAGAACGGGGACATTCCTAAAACGGCCCTTTGTTACTCGTTATGGTCAATACGAGTACATCGTCATGTAATTCGGTTTAACCAATGCTCCAGCCATTTTCTCTCGTTTGATGAATTTGATCTTCATGGAGTACCTGGATAAATTCGTAGTGGTATATCTGGATGATATACTCATCTACTGCAAGAACCAGCAAGATCATGCTGAGCATCTAAGGCTAGTATTTACGAAACTTCGAGAGCATCACCTTTATGCCAAATTCTCCAAGTGTGAATTTTTTTGCGAGAAGTGACCTATCTAGGCCACGTAATCTCTGGCAAGGGTATTGCTATCAATCCCGAGCGAGTTCAAGCCGTCCTAGATTGGACTCCGCCTGAAGTGGTCAAGCAAGTTCGGAGTTTCCTTGGCTTAGCGAGCTATTGTCACCGCTTCGTCGAGAATTTCTACAAGGTTGCTAAACTCTAAATGAACTCCTCAAGAAAGATAAGAAGTTCGAGTGGACCCTACAGTGCGAGTTTAGCTTTCAGGAACTGAAAAGACGCCTGACATCTGCTCCCATACTCGTGCCACCAGATTTTTTTAAGGACTTTGTTATCTATTACGACGCCTCGCGACAAGGACTAGGTTGCATACTCATGAAAGATCATCATGTGATTGCCTATGCTTCACGACATCTGCGTCCACATGAGGATAACTATCCCACACATGATCTAGAGCTTGCAGCTGTAGTCCATGCACTCAAAAACATGGCGACATTACCTTCTCACTAATCGTTGCGAGATTTACACCGATCACCAAAGTCTGAAATACATCTTCACCCAACTGGACTTGAATCTCAGGCACAGACGTTGGGTCGAGTTGATCATGGATTACAACTTAGGAATAACTTACACCTCGGGCAAAGCCAATGTCATGGCTGACGCGCTAAGTCGCAAATCTTATTGTAACAACCTGATGTTACAACAAAGTCAACCACTCCTCCACGAGTAATTTCGTAAGCTAAACCTTCACATTGTTCCTCGACGATTCCTATCCACCCTGGTGGCGAAACCTAACCTTACGAATAAGGTCATAGCTGCTCAGCAGTATGAGAGGGGTATATCCCGGATAAAGGAGAACATTGCTAGTAGAGCTGCTAAATGTTTTTCCGTGGATGAGCGAGGTGTTGTCTTCTTCGAGAACCGCTTGGTGGTTCCCAAGAAACAACATCTACGGCAACTGATCCTTAAGGAAGCTCATGAATCCCCTCTCACCATTCATCCCGGCAGTACTAAAATGTATCAAGACCTACGCCACAGGTTTTGGTGGACTAGGATGAAGAGAGAATTTGCTCAATATATTGCTAGTTGCGATGTCTGTCATCGTGTTAAAGTAGAGCATCAACGGCCTACTGGCACCCTTCAACCTTTGGCTATTCTTGAATGGAAATGGGACAAAAATGGTATGGATTTCTTTACCGGGTTTCCCAGGACCAAGAGAGGGAATAATGCTATCTTCGTTGTTGTCGATCATCTTTCCAAAGTAGTCCATTTCCTACCTGTTCGAGAGAGTATAACCGCTAGCCAGCTAGCTGACTTGTACATCTCCCGAATAGTGTCTCTCCATGGTGTTCCATTGGAAATTAACTCAGACCGTGGAAGTCTCTTCACCTCTCGATTTTGGGAAAGTTTCCAAAATGCTATGGGAACTCGTCTCTCCTTTAGCACCGCCTTCCACCTTCAATCAAGGGGTCAAGTAGAATGAGTCAATCAAATTTTGGAAGACATGCTCCGAGCTTCTGTCATCTCTTTTGGTATGGATTGGGAGAAATGCCTTCCATTCGCCGAATTCGCTTATAACAATAGTTATCAAGCTAGCTTGGGCAAAGCTCCTTTTGAAGTTCTCTACGGACGTAAGTGTCGAACACCTCTTAACTGGTCAGAAACAGGGGAAAGACAACTCTTTGGCCCGGATATGATTCAGGAAGCAGAAGAGCAGGTTCGCATTATTCACAAGAAGTTGAAAACAGCCCAATCTCACCAAAAGAGCCAATATGACCGCAAACATAAGCTCATGACTTATGAAGTTGGCGAGAAGGCTTACCTTCGGGTTACTCCTTTAAAGGGAACCCATCGATTCGGTATCAAAGGCAAATTGGCTCCTCGTTACATTAGACCCTTTCGCATTCTTGCCAAACGAGGGAATGTTGCTTACCAATTGGAACTACCTCCGCATCTTTCTAGAGTTCATGATGTCTTGCACGTTTCTCAACTCAGGCGTTGCTTCCCGGATCCTATCCGTGGAGTGGACCACGAAACGCTTGATCTCCAAGATAATCTCACATATCGAGAATATCCCGTTCGAATCCTTGATCAAGCCGAGCATACCACTCGACGCTAGAATATCAAGTTTCTCAAGGTTCAATGGTCACACCATTCCAAGAAAGAAGCTACTTGGGAAAGGGAGGATCGTCTTCGACTCGAGTACCCCACCTTCTTCCTGATGGATCCTAAATCTCGGGACGAGATTCTTTTGAGTGGGGGTGAGTTGTGACAACCCTAGTCAGTGTGCATTAGAGTGTTGCATCAAGTCTAGAACTTTTTTAGAAACTTGAAATGGGGATGACAGAACCCCCAGCACCCCCCATAAAACAACTAGGGTTTACTAAAATCTTTTTCAATGAACCTGAAATGCCCTTCTAAAATGTCCACCATTTTTGTCTTGGGTTAGAACCTCTGACAAAATTGGTTCACAATTTTCCTGGTCATCTTGAGGTGACTGAATTAAATCATATGTTAATTGCATTTGGGCAATTAAATGCTACTAAATATTTTAAATGCCCAAATAATCCCAAACTAAAATGTTCCATGTTATTTATATTCTAAACAGTGGGCATGAGCGGTTTGGTGAATTTTGGAGATGCCTAGCTATTTTTAGAAAAGCCACAAACCTGCAGAATAAAAGAAAAACAGGAAATAATAAAAAGGAGACAAACTTACCTAGTAGCCCACTGGCCGGCCCAGCACTGTGCTGGCCCATGCCAGTCAGCTGCTTCCTCTCGCCAGAGTAGGCAGAGAGGTGAAGCCGGTGTGCACGAGCTTTCCACGGCACTAGCTGCTTCCCGCCTCGCCCCTGGACACCTGGTCGATCTCCGTGTCGCCGCCCCGACCCCATGGACACCTCGCACGCTCCTCTTCCTCTCTCCCTCGCCCTCTCTCGCCATGATCAACGCAGCTGCTGCCGCACCGACGACGTAGCCGCACTCTCCGACGTCCCCACGCCTCCCCGCCTTGTCCACGAGCTCCACCGTCGTCTGCTTCATCGAGCTAGCTGAGCCCCGAGCGCTCACACACTCTGCATCGTCTCCGTCAACCTCGTCTTCACCGAACACCGCCGGAGATCCCTTTCTTCGTCACCACCGCTCCAGCTCGTCCCCGTGATCGCCATGAGCTCAGCTACATTCCTATCCTTCCCGTTCTCGCTCTCGAGCCCTGTAGTGAGTGCACCGAGCTCGGCCGCACCCGCTGCCGCCACCGCACATCGCCGTCGTGGCCACAACCATGTTGGCTTGATTCCGAGCACGTCACCGCACTCACCGCACCCCTAGGATGCCGTAGCACCACTCCCCGCACCTCGCTGTGCCCCCTAGCGACGAGTTCGACCTTGCCCGAACTCCGGCAACCACCAAGGTTGTCGTCGGCGCCGATTCCGGCCACCCCAGGTGCACCCACTACCACCAATCGACGCGGGATGGTTCCAGCTAGACGTAGATGTGCTCCACCGTCGTTTTGGTTGCCGGATCACGAAACCCGCACTGCCCCGCCGTGTTTGACGTTGGCGGCGAGTTTGACCCCGCTGACCCCAGTTTGACCCCCCTGGGTCACTGATGTGTGGGCCTTGCCCATTAGTCAAACCTAGATTAGTGGCTAACTAATCCTAATTAGCTAACTAAACTAACAGTGACACAGACACGCGAGACGCACTGGTCAGGTTTGACCTAGACCATCCCTGTTGACTGCTGACGTCACCCTGATGCAGTGCTGATGCAATAACTCATTTACTGGATTTATTCTTATACAGGAAATTCCAGAAAATGATACAAACTTCAAAAATTCATAGAAATTAATCTGTAACTCCAAATGCAAAGATTTGTATATGAAAATTGATCAGAAAAATCCAATCTTTCCATCTATAATGGTTTCATGCATGTCAGAACTATTTTACCTTGCTGTTTAGGTGAAAAAAGCTAATGAATTTAAATGACTTCATATCATGGGCTTTCAAATGAACTCAAATCAACCTGTTTTAGCTTGCATTAGCCAAAACACATCCATATTGCCATGTCATAGCATGCATCATATTGTTGCATATTGCCATGTGATGATTATGTTCCGATGTGTCTTTCGTGGTAGGTTCTTCCTTCGAGGATACCCACGATTATCCGACTGAAGGGCAGTATCCCACCACCACTCCATCAGGCAAGCAACCCATTGATCATTTTGATACAAACCCATCTTCTCGCTTCTGCTCTCGTTTACTGCATTAAGACAACGCGATTCAAACTGCTGTGTGTTGTGGTAGTTGAACCCATATCCTCTGCATGACCTGTCATTGCCACAGTAACTAGATGAAACTCACTAGCATGTGTAGGAGTTGATTGAGCCATGTTCGTGTTTCCTACCATGTTATGCTTGCTATGCTTAGAGTCGTGTTAGGTCTGGCTCATCAGGGTGATGGACTAGAGTGAATGGTTGTGTCGGTAATGAGAGTGAAGTGTTGAACATGATTTGGTAAAGGTATCGATGAGAAGCCATGTAGGAATATATGGTGGGTTGTTTCATTGGGGCCGTCCTTAAGAACTGAGATCTGTATGTGTGATTTAAGATTAAGCTACTACCATGCATTGGGATCCTTAATTGACTCTCTCGACTTATTAACCACCCCTGTCCTCTATCCAGGAGTTGCAAATAGTTTCTGGTGTTTGTAGTTGCTAGAGGTTGTGCGCAACACTGACCTTAGGGGTGGGCTGTGATGCGGTAGGCACGTGGCCCGGTGTACCGAGTAGCCCATTTGGTGTCTCGGGAACCCTGCACACATCATTTGGGGACGTTGAGGACACCCCGGCCAGATTTTCTTGTGGATGGAACCCGAACAGGCGATAAACCTGGACTAGGGACTCGTGTGTTTAGTCAGGTCGTGACTGACACCCTTGCTGGGCTTCCGCTTGAAGGTTGCCGAGTACATGTCAGGTAGCGGAGATAAGTGGTGAAAGCGTGTGCGAAGAAGTACACCCCTGCAGGGTATAAAACTATTTGAAAAGCCGCGTCCGCGGTAAAGGACTACTTGGTCTCTTATGTAGTTCATAGACAAGTTAATGGTTACTACTAAAAGACTCAAGATAAGTGTGAGTACCGTGGATGCCCTCTCGTAGGTTGACGAGAGAGGATCCACGGTGGAGTATTGTGATGGTGATTAGTGGACTCGTGTGTGGAAAAGCATTTACAAGTTGTGTCTATCGTAGGATAGCTTAGCCAAGAGTCAAAGCTGGCTTGCTGCAATAACTCCACTACCTACTTGAGAATATGCATGTATGATAGGTTCTGTTGTAAGACTTGCCGAGTACCTTCGTACTCATGTTGCTTTAATAAATGTTGCATATGATAACACCGCCCCCACCGATGGGTTCTTCATAGACGTCGACGTCGATGAGTGACTTGCCACCCAGGTGGGTGCCTAAGCCTTGTGAAGGGCCCGATGTAGATAGACAGGCTTCGTCAAGCGTTTTTCCGTTCTAGTGTCTGTACTCAGACTAAGTTGCTTCCGCATGTGCTTGTATGTTTTTATGACTTGAGTGTTCGGTCGTGTGACCCCTACCTGTATGGATATGTTATGTATGGCTCTTCGGAGCCTTTTCAATAAATACTTTGAGTCATAGAGTTTTGTTGTGATGCCATGTTGTATGTACGCATATCGAGCATATTGTGTGTATGTTTGAAATGCTTGGTATGCGTGGGATTCGACAATCTAGTTGTTTATCCTCGCCAGCCTCTCTTATGGGGAAATGTAGTCTAGTGCTTCCACTGAGCCTTGGTAGTCTGCTACAGCCCGGTTCACCAGAGTCCTGCTAGCCCAACACTACTGCTCTGGAACACTTAGACTGGCTGGCATGTGATTCAGTTCGTTTGTGTGTCTGTCCCTTTGGGGAAATGTCACGCGGTGACATCCGGAGTCTTGCCTAGCCTGCTACAGTCTAGGTTCTCGGAGTCTTGTTAGCCCAATGCTACAGCCCGGATTCACATGCTGCTGACCGACATGCTCGATGTTGATTCATGTATGCATGTCCCCGTAAGTTAGTGCCGCTTTGGGTTCACGACTAGCCATGTCGGCCTAGGTTCTCTGTCATATGGATGCTAGCAACATTATCATATACGTGAGCCAAAAGTCGCAAACGGTCCTCGGCCATGGTAAGGCGACACCCATGGGAATACTGTGCGTGAGGCCGCAAAGTGATATGAGGTGTTATAGGCTAGATCGATGTGACTTAGAATCGGGGTCCTGACAGCGTTGGCATCAGAGCTGAACTGCCTCTAGGTTCGTTAAGGCAAACTGGTCGGTGTCGAGTCTAGAATTACTTTAGTTATATAGGGGAATTGATTGTGGGAAGAACGTAAGGCTCTTTTTACTCCTTTACCTTATGTCCTCTGATCTGAGTCATTCTCTTCTTTTCCTACGTGGGTTAAGGACTAGGCTCTATTCTTTCTATCAGGTTCACGCGTTACTAATCCGTAGAATCTTAGGATTGTTGGTTTCAGGCCTCAGTTCAGTTTCTACTACTTTTAGTATGTTATCAGTTGAACCAGAACCTTGATATGATGTTGCTGAGTGTCTATGCAAATCCTTGTGCATGTCTCAAACCTTTTTCTGAGTGTTTACAGCCATTATGATGTCCGATTTTCCCTTGAAATTCTGATGTCTTTGCGTTATTTTGTGCTTTCAGATGGCCACCCATCCCCAGAATCAAGTGGTTCGTCTGACTCGGTGCCTCAATGTTCCTGGTCATACGGCCATGCTGGTCTGAGTGATGATCGACACAGGCTATCGATGGTATCATGAATATACCGTCAAGGAGCATTTTCGAGATTTCAATCAGAGTCAATACCTATGCACAGTTAGGATATTTCCTTCCTATCCTGGATCCACTGAACCCCTCCATTGCTCATATGGACTTGGGGTTACCATCAAGATGGCCGTGCAAGATGCTGCTTACTCAATGATGACTATCATGCAAGCTAGGATTGGCCTACTTCAGAACACCGATTTCTGCTATATGCCAGCTTCACTCCCTGGAGTAGAAGGGTCCTATCAGGCTATTTACTCTGACTCCACCCATGAGGATTCACTACTTCGCACCACCGTCGAGTTGCTTGAGGACAAGGACCGAGAGAATCGTGCCTTGAGAATGGAGCTCTTCAACACTCGTTCTGATCATTGGGCCACTCTAACACGGTTTGCACCCGTCGCGCAGGCTGGGTATATGGACATGAGGGGCTTGTATCCTGTGCGGTCTGGTCTACCAGATCTCATGGACTATCGTGATGTAGGAGGCATCACTCCACCTTGTGGACCCCGTCTACCGGCGTTTGTTGGTCCAAGGCCACATCTAAGTCCCTATGGACCGCAAGCTCCACAGGACCGACTATTTCAGGATGATCATGTTCAGCTCCCAGGACATGGTGGTAATCTTTATGAAGATTACTACGAAGCCGTCTGAGTTGGTAGTAGCTTCTCTAGTATTGTAACAGTTGTATTTCCACCGCCCTGCGTGACTTGTGGAATATGACTTGGTGTGTATCACGTTCTGGAGGTGTAGAAAAATAATGTATAGGAGCTTGGGATGCCTCCGATGAGATGTAAAGTCTTTCACCGTAGTTTTACTCTAGCCTGGCTTGTACTAAACTATGTACGGTGTGTATGACCGATGGTATATATATATGGAAGTTTCTATATTACCATGTCGTGCAAATATGCATCTCCGCGTTCCATCTCCTCCATTACATTTTGCACTTCTTTGCCAGCAAATTTGCCATCCTTGTCTAAACCGTTGTCTTGTTTTTCCTAGGATGGTCAATACCCGCAACAACCCTGCTGCCCTAGAGTAGGGAGAAGCCAGTGCAGCTAGGGATGGGAATCTGCCTCATCCGCCTTCCTTGGATGAAGTTATGCTGGAGGCAGAAAGGAAGAAGCGTGAGACCAACCGCTTGCTGGAACGCATTGAGCAGAATACTGCATATCACCAGAGGAACGACTTGGTGTCAATCAACGACTTTATCAAGTTGTACCCACCGACCTTTCATCATTCCGTCGAGCCCCTTGATGCGGATGACTGACTTCGCAACATCACCCATAAGCTACATTCTGCCAACATAGCCGAAGGTGATAAGGTTACCTACGCTGTCTATCACCTCGAAGGCCCTGCTAGCCTTTGGTGGGAAAACTATGAGGCTATGCGCCCGGTTGGCCAGATCACCTCTTGGACCGAGTTCCGTGAGGCTTTCTGTGAGCATCACATTCTGGAGGGTCTCATGGATCATAAGAGGGAGGAATTCTGCAATTTCACTCAGGGTAGACTGACCGTGGATGCATACAGCCGTGAGTTTGGAAACCTGGCACGTTATGCTCCTGAAGAGGTATCCACCGATGCCAAGAAGCAGGCGAGGTTCCGCAAGGGACTTAGCCCCGAGCTTCGCCGTGATCTCCGTCTGCACGAGTGCACCTCCTTCCAGAAGTTGGTCAACAAGGCCATCAGTGCTGAGACAGGTCAGACTGACTACGACACATCACGCAAGCACTCCCGTGACTTTGGTTCCTCATCCGGCTCTGGATCTCAGAAGCACCGTGTGTGGATCCCAAACATAGCTCTGCCACCTAGATTCACTCCGAGGCCATCCTTTGAGGTGCCTCTCCCCAACTAGCAGTATGCACCGCCTAAGGCCTATGGTGGCCCCGCTGCTAATGCTGCTCCACGTCCCAATGTTGTGAGATGCTTCAAGTGTGGAGAGACGCTACATACGCGAGTGTCCCCAGAACAACAACTCCAATCAGTTCGGAAACTCCGTTGGCCGTGGCAAGCCAGCGGGAAAGGTGGTCTATGCCAAAACGGCCACTACTGCATGTGGCCATGTCAACTATGTCTCACTGAGGAGACTCATGAGGATCCCAACGTCGTCCTTGGTATGCTCCTTGTCAATTTCCATCCGACATCTGTTCTTTTCGATACTAGAGCATCTCATTCATTCATAACTGAGAGTTATGCTCGGATGCAAAACACCACATTTAGTGACATGCCCACCTCCATGGAAATTCAAACCCCCGGTTCTAGATGGCAAACCTCTAGAATAAGCCATGGAAATGAAATTATTGTCGATACATTGGTTTTTCTTGCATCACTAATAGCTCTCAAGTCCTCAGACATTAACATCATCTTGGGTATGGACTGGATGTCAGCCCATTATGCTAAGATTGATTGCTCTACTAGAAGTGTTCAACTCACCCATCCATCGGGCAAGACCGTCAATGTTTTGACCAGAGTGTCTGAGCGTCAGCTCTACTCCCTAAGTGCCAGCCCCCTTCCAGACCTTGAAGATATTCTGGTAGTCCGTGACTTCTCGGATGTCTTTCCAGAAGAACTGCCAGGTGTTCCACCTGACAGGGATGTCGAGTTCGTGATAGACCTTGTTCCAGTAACCGTCCCAATTTCTAGAAGACCCTATAAGATGGCACCACTAGAACTAGCCGAGCTTAAGAAACAACTCGATGAGTCCTTGAAAAAGGGTTTCATCCGTCCTAGTTCTTCTCCATGGGATTGCCCCATCCTCTTCATCAAGAAGAAGGATGGAACAGATCGGATGGTTGTAGATTACCGACCTGTCAACTTGGTTACTATCAAGAACAAGTATCCGCTCCCCAGGATCAACGATCTGTATGATCAGCTCGCTGGATCCTCAGTCTTCTCTAAAATGGGTTTGAGGTTGGGCTACCATCAAATCAAAATCAAGAACAGAGACATTCATAATACGGCCCTTTGTTACTCGTTATGGCCAATACGAGTACACCGTCAGGTCCTTCAGTTTAACCAATGCTCCAGCCACTTTCTCTCGTTTGATGAATTCGATCTTCATGGAGTACCTGGATAAATTCGTAGTGGTATATCTGGATGATATACTCATCTACTCCAAGAACCAGCAAGATCATGCCGAGCTTCTAAGGCTAGTATTGACAAAACTTCGAGAGCATTGCCTTTGTGCCAAATTCTCGAAGTGTGAATTATGTTTGCCAGAAGTGACCTATCTAGGCCACGTAATCTCTGGCAAGGGTATTGCTGTCAATCCCGAGCGAGTTCAAGCCGTCCTAGACTGGACCCCGCCTGAAACGGTCAGGTAAGTTTGAAGTTTCCTTGGCTTAGCGAGCTATTGCCGCCGCTTCGTCGAGAATTTCCCCAAGGTTGCTAAACCTCTAAATGAACTCCTCAAGAAAGATAAGAAGTTCGAGTGGACCCCACAGTGCGAGTTCAGCTTTCAGGAACTGAAAATACGCCTGACATCTGCTCCCGTACTCGTGCCACCAGATTTTTCTAAGGACTTTGTTATCGATTGCGACGCCTCGCGACAAGGACTAGGTTGCATACTCATGCAAGATCGTCATGTGATTGCCTACACTTCATGACAGTTGCATCCACATGAGGATAACTATCCCTCACATGATCTAGAGCTTGCAGCTGTAGTCCATGCCCTCAAAACATGGCGACATTACCTTCTCGATAATCGTTGCGATATTTACGCCGATCACCAAAGTTTGAAATACATCTTCACCCAACCGGACTTGAATCTCAGGCAGAGACGTTGGGTCGAGTTGATCACGGATTATGACTTAGGAATAACTTACACCACGGGCAAAGCCAATGTCATGGCTGACGCACTAAGTCGTAAATCTTATTGTAACAACCTGATGTTACAACAAAGTCAACCACTTCTCCACGAGGAATTTCGTAAGGTAAACCAACACGTTGTTCCTCAAGGATTCATATCCACCCTGGTGGCGAAACCTAACCTTACGGATCAAGTCATAGCTGCTCAGCAGTATGATAGGGGTATATCCCGGATCAAGGAGAAGATTGCTAGCAGAGCTGCTAATTTTTACTCCATGGATGAGCGAGGTGTTGTCTTCTTCGAGAACCGCTTGGTGGTTCCCAAGAAACAACATCTACGGCAACTGATCCTTAAGGAAGCTCATGAATCCCCTCTCACCATTCATCCCGGTAGTACTAAGATGTATCAAGACCTACGCTAGAGGTTTTGGGGGACTAGGATGAAGAGAGAAATTGCTCAATATATTGCTAGTTGCGACGTCTGTTGTCATGTTAAAGCAGAGCATCAACGGCCTGCTGGCACCCTTCAACCTTTGGCTATTCTTGAATGGAAATGGGACAAAATCGGTATGGATTTCATTACCGGGTTTCCCAGGACCAAGAGAGGGAATAATGCTATCTTCGTTGTTGTCGATTGTCTTTCCAAAGTAGTCCATTTCCTACCTGTTTGAGAGAGTATAACTGCTAGCCAGCTAGCTGACTTGTACATCTCCTGAATAGTGTCTCTCCATGGTGTTCCATTGGAAATTAACTCAGACCGTGGATGTCTCTTCACCTCTCGATTTTGGGAAAGTTTCCAAAATGCTATGGGAACTCGTCTCTCCTTTAGCACCGCCTTCCACCCTCAATCAAGTGGTCAAGTAGAACGAGACAATCAAATTCTGGAAGACATGCTCGTGAGAAGTTGAAAATAGCCCAATCTCGCCAAAAGAGCCAATATGACCGCAAACATAAGCTCATGACTTACGAAGTTGGCGAGAAGGCTTACGTTCGGGTTACTCCTTTAAAGGGAACCCATCGATTCGATATCAAAGGCAAATTGGCTCCTCGTTACATTAGACCCATTCGCATTCTTGCCAAACAAGGGGAAGTTGCCTACCATTTGGAACTACCTCCGCATCTTTCCAGAGTTCATGATGTCTTCCACATTTCTCAACTCAGGCGTTGCTTCTCGGATCCTATCCGTGGAGTGGACCACGAAACGCTTGAACTCCAAGATAATCTCACATATCGACAATATCCGGTTCGAATCCTTGATCAAGCCAAGCATACCACTCGACACCAGAATATCAATTTTCTCAAGGTTCAATGGTCACACCATTCCGAGAAAGAAGCTACTTCGGAAAGGGAGGATCGTCTTCGACTCGAGTACCCCACCTTCTTCCTGATGGATTCTAAATCTTGGGACGAGATTCTTTTGAGTGGGGGTGAGTTGTGACAACCCTAGTCAAAGTGCATTAGAGTGTTGCATCAAGTCTAGAACTAAAATCTTTTTCAATGAACCTAAAATGCCCTTCTAAAATGTCCACCATTTTTGTCTTGGGTTAGAACCTCTGACAAAATTGGTTCACAATTTTCTTGGTCATCTTGAGGTCACTGAATTAAATCATATGTTAGTTGCATTTGGGCAATTATTTGCTACTAAATATTTTAAATGCCCAAATAATCCCAAACTAAAATGTTCCATGGTATTTATATTCTAAACAGTGGGCATGAGCAGTTTGGTGAATTTTGGAGATGCCTAGCTATTTTTAGAAAAGCAACAAACCTGCAGAATAAAAGAAAAACAGGAAACAATAAAAAGGAGACAAACTTACCTGGCAGCCCACTAGCCGGCCCAGCACTGTGCTGGCCCATGCCAGTCAGCTGCTTCCTCTCGCCAGAGCAGGCAGAGAGGTGAAGCCGGCGTGCACGAGCTCGCCACAGCGCTAGCTCCTTGCCGCCTCGCCCTGCACACCTGGTCAATCTCCACGTGGCCGGCCCGACCCCGTGGACACCTCACACGCTCCTCTGCCTCTCTCCCTCACCCTCTCTCTCCATGGCCGATGCAGCCGCCGCCGCACCGGCGACGTAGCCACGCTCTCCGTCGTCCCCGCGCCTCCCCGCCTTGTCCACGAGCTCCGCCGTCGTCTGCTTCATCGAGCTAGCCGATCCCCGAGCGCTCACACGCTCTGCATCATCTCCGTCGACCTCGTCTTCACCGAACTCCGCCGGAGATACCTTTCGCCGTCACCACTGCTCCAACTCGTACCCGACCTCGCCATCTGTTCTGTCGTGATCGCCATGAGCTCAGCTACATTCCCATCCTTCCCGTTTTCGCTCTCGAGCCCTATAGTGACTGCACCGAGCTCGCCTGCACCTGTTATCACCACCGCACATCGCCGTCGTGGCCACAACCACGTTGGCTTGATTCCGAGCACATCACCGCACTTACCGCACCCCTAGGATGACATAGCACCACTCCCCGCATGTCGCCGTGCCCCCTAGAGTTGATTCCGGCCACCCCAGGTCCAGCCACTACCACCAATCGAAGCAGGATGGTTCCAGCTACACGTAGATGTGCTCCGCCGTTGTTTTGGTCGCGGGAGCACTAAACCCGCACTGCCCCTCCGCATTTGACGTCGGCAGCGAGTTTGACCCCGCTGACCCCAGTTTGACCCCCCTGGGTCACTGACGTGTGGGCCCTGCCCATTAGTCAAACCTAGATTAGTGGCTAACTAATCCTAATTAGCTAATTAAACTAACAGTGACACTGACACGCAGGACCCACTGGTCAGGTTTGACCTGGACCATCCCCGTTGACTGCTGACATCACCCTGATGCAGTACTATTGCAATAACTCATTTACTGGATTTATTTTTATACAGGAAATTCCAGAAAATGATACAAACTTCAAAAATTCATAGAAATTAATCTGTAACTCCAAATGCAAAGATTTATATATGAAAATTGATCAGAAAAATCCAATCTTTCCATTTGTAATGGTTTCATGCATGTCAGAACTATATAACCTTGCTGTTTAGGTGAAACAAGCTAATGCATTTAAATGACTTCATATCATGGGCTTTCAAATGAACTCAAATCAACCTGTTTTAGCTTGCATTAGCCAAAACACATCCATATTGCCATGTCATACATGCATCATATTGTTGCCTATTGCCATGTCATGATTGTGTTCCGATGTGTCTTTCGTGGTAGGTTCTTCCTCCAAGGATACCCACGATTATCCGACTGAAGGGTAGTATCCCAACACCACTCCATCAGGCAAGCAACCCATTGATCATTTCGATACAAACCCATCTTCTCGCTTCTGCTCTCGTTTACTGCACTAAGACAACGCGATTCAAACTGCTGTGTGTTGCGGTACTTGAACCCATATCCTCCTCATGACCTGTCATTGCCACAGTAACTAGATGAATCCCACTAGCATGTCTAGGAGTTGATTGAGCCATGTTCGTGTTTCCTACCATGCTATGCTTGCTATTCTTAGAGTCGTGTCAGGTCTGGCTCATCAGGGTGATGGACAAGAGCGAATGGTTGTGTCGGTAATGAGAGTGAAGTGTTGAACATGATTTGGTAAAGGTATCGATGAGAGGCCATGTAGTAGTACATGGTGGGTTGTTTCATTGGGGGCGTCCTTAAGAACTAAGATCTGTATGTAATTTAAGATTCAGCTACTACCACGCATTGGGATCCTTAATTGACTCTCTCGACTTATTAACCACCCCTGTCCTCTGTCCAGGAGTTGCAAATAGTTTCTGGTGTTTGTAGTTGCTGGAGGTCGTGCGTAGTGCTGACCTTAGGGGTGGGCTGTGATGCGGTAGGCACGTGGCCCGGTGTACCGTGTCGCCCGTTTGGTGTCTCGGGAACCCTGCACACATCGTTGGGGCCGTTGAGGACACCCCGGCCGGATTTCCTTGCGGATGGAACCTGAATAGGCAATAAACCTGGACTAGGGACTCGTGTGTTTAGTCAGGTCGTGGCCGACACCCTCGCTGGGCTTCCGCTTGAAGGTTGCCGAGTACATGTCGTGTAGCAGTGATAAGTGGTGAAAGCGTGTGTGAAGAAGTACACCCCTGCAGGGTATAAAACTATTCGAATAGCCGCGTCCGCGGTAAAGGACTACTTGGTCACTTATGCAGTTCATAGACAAGTTAATGGTTACTACTAAAAGACTCAAGATAAGTGTGAGTACCGCGGATGGCCCTCTCGTAGGTTGACGAGAGAGGATCCATGGTGGAGTATTGTGATGGTGATTAGTGGACTCGTGTGTGGAAAAGCATTTACAAGTTGTGTCTATCGTAGGATAGCTTAGCCAAGAGTCAAAGCTGGCTTGCTGCAATAACTCCACTACCTACTTGAGAATATGCATGTATGATAGGTTCTGTTGTAAGACTTGCCGAGTACCTTCGTACTCATGTTGCTTTAATAAATGTTGCATATGATGACACCGCCCCCACCGATGGGTTCTTCGTAGACCTCGACGTCGATGAGTGACTTGCAACCCAGGTGGTGGCCTGAGCCTTGTGAAGGGCCCGATGTAGATAGACATGCTTTGTCAAGCCTTTTTCCTTTCTACTGTCTGTACTCAGATTAAGTTGCTTCCGCATGTGCTTGTATGTTTGTATGACTTGAGTGTTGGGTCGTGTGACCCCTAACTGTATGGATATTTTATGTATGGCTCTTCGGAGCCTTTTCAATAAATACTTTGAGTCGTAGAGTTTTGTTGTGATGCCATGTTGTATGTACGCATATCGAGCATATTGTGTGTATGTTTGAAATGCTTGGTATGCGTGGGATCCGACAATCTAGTTGTTTATCCTTGGCAGCCTCTCTTATGGGGAAATGTAGTCTAGTGCTTCCACTGAGCCTTGGTAGTCCGCTATAGCCCGGTTCACAGGAGTCCTGCTAGCCCAGCACTACTGCTCTGGAACACTTAGACTAGCCGGCATGTGATTCACTTCGTTCCTGTGTATGTCCCTTCGGGGAAGTGTCACTTGGTGACATCAGGAGTCCTACCTGGCCTGCTACAGCCCGGGTTCCTGGAGTCCTGTTAGCCCAGTGCTACAGCTCGGATTCACACGCTGCTGACCGACATGCTCGATGTTGATTCATGTATGCCTGTCCCCGTAAGTTAGTGCCGCCTTGGGTTCATGATTAGCCATGTCGGCCCGGGTTCTCTATCATATGGATGCTAGCGACACTATCATATACGTGAGCCAAAAGGCGCAAATGGTCCCGGACCATGGTAAGGAGACACCCGTTGGAATACCGTGAGTGAGGCCGCAAAGTGATATGAGGTATTACAGGCTAGATCGATGTGACTTGGAATCGGGGTCCTGACAAAAGAGGCAGCCCCGCGCCTTCCCCATAAAAAGAGGAATCCACAGGGGCATTGCTCATTTACCCACCCCCCTTTCTCTTTCCAATCTAAGAACTGCTGTCGCTTTCTTCCTCAAGCCTAAACCGAAGCTTCCTCCTCCATCATCACCACCGCAGCGCCCTCACCACCTTCATCCCCCCCCCCGCCCGCCCCTGTCTGCTGCTATGGCACCCAGGACGAGGAAGGGCAAGGGAGCGTCCAAGGCGAGTGAGGGGAAAGAGGTGCCAAAGAGTGAGCTGGCGAAGATACGGAGGGAGCATGTCATCTTCGCTCCGATGCTTGATGCGCACGCGCTTAGGGATCGGTATCAGTGCATGTGGGGGAGAGAGACAATGGGGCATCCTACCACTCGCGTCGTCCCTACTTATTGGTCCGCGCCCGCTCCAGATAAATTCCCTTTCTTTGTCGATTACCTCTACTGCGGGCTCTACCCCCCATTTTTGGATTTCTTCAACGACATCGTGTACACCTTCGGCTTCCATCTCTTCGAATATACGCCAAATGCTGTGGTGTGTATGTCCATCTTCGCCCACCTTTGCAAAAACTTCGCCGGGGTGGTCCCCAACACGGCGCTCTTCCACCACTACTTCGTCCCCCGCATCCATCCAGGAGGGGCCCTTTCTGGCTGCGTCACCTGGATCCTGAGGGATTTGAGCAAGAAGACGTACCCAGACGGGACCCACAAGGAGAAGGATGAATGGCGGCACAAGTGGTGCTGGATCATGGAGAAGGAGCCGCAGCCGTTCTGCATGCCTCGGCAGGCGCAGGTGGTCCACAGCGGCAACTGGGGCGACCTCGACCCTCAAGATGGGAAGCTCACAGTCGCAACCACCAGGATTCATCGCCTCAAGGCTACTGGCTCACTCTTGAGATGATTCCGGCCAAATTCCTCAGCCGCCGCATCTCCCCTCTACAAAACAATGGGAGGCTAGCTTGGGAGTTCCGGAACGCGGCAGACATCATGAGGCTATGCCCGGCCTGAACAACAATCTGACGGTCATGCAACACATGGCTCTCTGCCAAAGGCTGTTCCAGCTCAAGGCCGACAAGACCAAGAAGGCCGACACGCCATTCATGTTGCCAATCGGCGACGATCTGTTTGTCAGCATCCCGGGGACGGCAAGCATAGGAGCGCCAGCCGAGGGGGAAGTTTTTGACGAAGAGGTCATTGCCGCTGCCGGGCTCACAATTGTCGATGAGCTAAGCGCCAGCAGCAGTGGCTCCAAGCAGGACCAGCTCCTCCAAGCTTTGAGCAACAATTTTCAGAAGCTCCAGGCGCTTCACCGTTCCTGCAAGGAGAAGCTGGACTCTAGGATAGCGGTTGTCGACGCGGCAAAGGCGGATTTCCAGAAGCGCATCAAGCAGATGTAGATATGGTTTGCTGAGTCCCGACAAGAGCTTAAGACCAGTCATGAGCAGCTGAGCGAGCGTTGGAACGATCTCCTATTGAAGTAGTCTGATGTTGAGAAGGCCCAAGAGGAGGCCACCCCACATGCCTCCAAGGACGATGCCCAACTAAGGGAGTGCCGTGTCCTGCTTGATGCCCAAGAAGAGGACGTTGCTGCTCGCGAAGAGGTGCTTGCTGCCAAGCTCCGCGGCAAGGATGAAGAAATTGAGAAGCTTGTCGCGCAGCGGACCCAGGAGCTGGAGCATAAGCATAAGGACACACTCGACGCTCTGGTCCTGGATCATGCCGGCAAGTTGAAGGAGGTCATCGACGCTGTCAAAGCCGCAAAGGTCGCCAAGAACGAGCTGGCCGGCAAGGTGGAGAAACTGGAGGTGGAGCTGGAGAAGCACGACAAGGAGGTCTAGACGGTCAAGAGCGACAGAGACAAAACTGCATACATCTTGGCGGATCTGCAGGTCACAATATCTAAGAAGACCAAGCAGATCTCTGCCAGCAACAACTCCATGGCTGATCTGCAGCTGAAGCTGACCACACTGGAGGAGACCCTTGAGGGCAGCAGGGCTCATGAGAAGAACTTGGCCAAGGAACTCCAGGATGAGAAGCTACTGCTCGAGAGTGCTTCCGCCAACTACAATGATTACATGAAAGGCGTGGGGCTCTGGTCCGAGCGCCTCATCAATGTTGCGGAGAGGCTCACCACGCAGTTGTCCATCATGGGCATGTCGAGCTTCAAGTTCTCCCGCGATGAGAGGATAACTTAGAGCGCTAGGGTAACCATGTTCTTCGAGGCCATCCTTGATGCCCTGAAGCTACTCCACGACAGCCGAGTGACCCAATTAGCCTAGGAATCCTGCAAGCTCTGCCGGGGCATCCTCCTCTACGTGCTCACCAAGGTGGCGTACAAGAACCTGGCCTCAACCTCACCAACATGCTAGACCGCTTGCCGGAGGATGTAGATCACAAGGCGCTTGAAGAGCTTGTCGCGCCCATCGTCGACTTGGTCGACCAAGCCAAGAGGGTGGAAGGCCAGCGCCGACACTAGCTGCTTCGCCTCTTCTTACCACCATGAATTCGTACCCAAGACAATTTATCTTAAGTTAGAACTGCGGCAACTATTGATGTAATATAACTTGTCGTGTTTTGGATTGAATGCATGCTATCTTCCTCGTCTGATCCCTCTTTTTATGGCATACACTCTAAAAGCTTGCTGGTGTGCGCACCCTTGCCGCGAGCGCTTTGAGACGGATCCTTAGCAGCCTGCTGGGGGTGCCGCTGCCAGCAAGGCACCGTTCCGCTCTTAGCACAGCCACTTGAGTCTTATTCAACTACATAGGGTGGAAATCAACAAGAAAGTACATACTGAAGCTTATTCAACTACGCACAGGGTGTCTGGCTCTGTACATAGGGTTATATGCCTTGCCGGCAAGGCTAGTATAAAAGGGGGTTGCGGGAGCCCCGGCAACCACGCCTCATGTGTAAAACTTGCGAAGATGTTCGTTTCCAGGAGTTGCTCACTGGGGGTACCATCTTCGGTCTCGAGGTGGACTGCGCCGGGCCTGGTGACTCGTATTACCCGACAAGGGCCTTCCCACTCTGGCGTCAACTTGTTGGAATTCTTGGCCAACTGAAAGTGCCGAAGAACAAGGTCGCCTTCCTCAAAGCTTCGGGCGTGAACCTTGCGGCTATGGTAGTGGCGCAAGGCTTGCTGGTTGTCACAGCCTTAGAATTTGGTTGTAGATAGTGGCATTAGATCCATGCATCATGTTTAAATTCAAGAAACTTGAATTGAGGGAATTTGAAAGCCTCAAAATTTTAATTAAAAGAAGGGCAAATAACCCTGGAAAATGCATCCAATGTTTCCAAAATGCTCTTCAATGATGTCTAATATTTTTGGCAAGGGTTTTGGTCCAAACCAAAAATATGGAACATTTTTGAGGAATTATTTTGGCCATTTGGATTTAAATAAATAAATATTTGAGTTGGATTTAATTCTTCTATAAAAGAATTGCAAGTCCAACAATTCTGAAAAACCTGTGAGTGGGTTGGAATATATTGCATCAAGCCACATAAATATTTTCAGAAGCTACTAAATGATTTGGGCTGTGAATCAAATCAAAACAGAATTGAAATATTAGAAAACATAAAACAAAAATGTGAAAGAGGAGAAAGGAACCTACCTGGCCCACTTACCTGTAGCCGGCCCAGCTTGACCGGCCCATCCCACTACCTCCTCGCTCCTCGTCTTCCTCTGCCAGTAGGCAGAGGCGAAGACGCACGCGTGCGCTGGGAGGCCTCCACCTCCTGCTTCGCGCTGGCAGTGTCCTCGCGAGTCCATCCGCTCGCCTGGAGACGCCCAGCACCCCCCTGCACCTCTTCCCTCTCTCCCCTAGGACACTTCCCTCCTCTGCTCTCTCCGCGCGGCACCACCGAACACACCCGAGGCCGCCGATGAGCACCGCCGCGGCCACAGCCTCCCCCGTGCCTCTCCTACATGACCTAGAGCTCCGCCGTCGACCCATACGCCGTATACACTGAGCCACGTGACGGGAAGCGCCCCGAAGCACCGTCCCCGACGTCTTCTTCCTCCTCGGGTCACCGAGATCACCGACGACCGAGCTCCCGCTCCGACGCGTCCCCGAGCCCGCTGACCTTCTCCTCCGCCACCCTGTGATCCCCTCTCCCTTTCCACTCATACCCCGTGGTGGATTTGGTTCGCTAGCTCGATTCCCGCCATCGCCGAGAGCTTCTGCCGTCATGTCTCATCGCTGTCGTGGCCTGAGCTCGATTTGCTCACGTCCGAGCACGCGGTAGTGCTCCAGGAGCTCCCCTGGTGCTCCTGCGCCGCTCAACCTGCTCGCTAGCAAGCTGCAGCCCCGCGCCCCGGTCAAGCCCGAGCATCGCCGCTACATAACTCATCGCCGGTGCCACTACATCCCGCATCAGCTCCTGCCACCACCACCATAGTAGGCGCACTGCTGCGAGTGTTCCAACGCACCTGGCCGCGAGACCTCCCGTCGCTAGAGTTGGCCGGACGAGCGACCTCGCCGTGCCCTGTTTACGCCGGCGGCTAAACGCCGATTAGAGCTAACGTGGAGCATTAGGTTAGGTGCTAATCACTCGGTTAATTAACCCCTAGTCTATGACATGTGGGACCGCTGCTAATAAAAACATGGGTTAAGTTAAATAACCCCCTGTTAACTCTCTATCTCACTGACATATGGGCCCCGGTGTCAGGTTTGACTTGGACCGACCCCTGTTGACTTGCTGACATCACACTAAGGTCATGCTGACGCAATAAGTAATTTTATGGATTTTAAATAAACCAAGAAATTCCAAAAAATGTTATAAATTTCAAAAATTCATATAAAATCAACCGTAACTCAGAATGAAATAATTTATATATGAAAAATGATCAGAAAAATGCAGTATATCCATCTGCACTGGTTTCATGCATGTTTAAGCAACTTAAACCTGTTGCTTATATCAAAACATGATAATGCACTTTATAAACCCATAACTTGAGTTTGCATTTGAATCTTTGATTCAAATGAGCTCAAGCCACCCTGGTTGTAGATGCATTAGCCCAACACACTCATTTTGCCATGTCATATAATGCATCATATTGTGCATTGCATTGATTGTATTTCTTCTCTGTTGCCGATATTGTCCCCTCAGTAGACGTTGCTTCGACGATTTGATCGATGACACCGATGAAGAGCTATACTATCTTCGGATGTGTCAGGCAAGCAAAACCCCCTTGTTCATTCCGATACAATCCTACTCTCTCGCTCCTGCTCTCTTTTACTGCATTAGGACAACAACGCTTCATCTGTTACTTGTTGCGGTAGCTGAACCCCTTTATCCTCTGCATGACCTGACATTGCCACAGTAAATAGATGAAACCCACTAGCATGAGTAGGAGTTGTTTGAGCCCTGTTGTGCCTACTCATTCATGCTTGTTTGTCATGCCTGCTACTGCTTAGGGTTGAGTCAGGTCTGATCATCGGGGATGAATCAGAGGTGTGTGAACATGTCCTACTGTGTGTGAGCTAAGTGTGTGAACATGATTTGGTAAAGGTAGCGGTGAGAGGCCATGTAGGAGTACATGGTGGGTTGTCTCATTGAAATCGTCCTCAGGAACTGAGTTCTGTGTTTGTGATCCATGAACAGTTACTACCACACATTGGGCTCCGGGCACTCCAAGCTCTCTCGACTTATTAATCAACTTGATCTCTGTCCAGGAGTTGCAACTAGTTTCTGGTGTTTGTAGGTAGTGTTAGTAGTCTACCAAGTGGCACCCGGTACAGGTGGGCTTGGGACAGACTAGGCACCATGGCACGGTGTACCAAGCGTAGATCCACCCATCGAGGTGGGCTTGGGAACCCTGCATACATCGTTTAGGGCCGTGAGCGACACCTCGGCCGGATCTCCTTGCGGATGGAACCCGAATAGGTGATAAACCTAGACAAGAGATTTGTGTGGTTAGTCAGGTCGTGGCCGACACCCTCGCCGGGCTTCCGCTTGAAGGTTGCCGAGTACATGTCGTGTAAACGGTGATAAGTGGTGAGAGCGTGTGTGAAGAACTGCACCCCTGCAGGGTTAACATCATCTATTCGAATAGCCATGTCCGCGGTAAAGGACTTCTGGGTTGCCTGTACAGTTCATAGATAACTTGAAGTGGATACTCTAAAATACGCAAGATAAGTGTGAGTGCTATGGATAGCGTTCTCGTAGGGAGACGGGAGCGGATCTATAGTGGTGTATTGATATGGTGAATATGTGGACTCATGTGTGCCACCTCAAAAGAGTTACTTGCAGTCGTAGTTCAGGATAGCCATCAAGTCAAAGCTGACTTGCTGCAGTTAAACCCCACCATCCCCTTTGTTGATAATGATGCATATGTAGTTAGTTCTGATGTAAGTCTTGCTGGGTACATTTGTACTCACGTTTGCTTAATTTATGTTTTGCAGAGAGACTTCAGTCTCGCTAGTAGTTCCATGTGGACTTCGAGTTTAGCTTGTTACCTCAGCTACGATCATGTGCCCTCGGCAGGATCTGGTAGATAGTCAGGCTTCTCAGCCTTTTTCATTTATAGATGTCTGTACTCAGACATGTTAAGCTTCCGCTTGTGCTTTGACTTGTATGCTCTGAATGTTGGGTCGTGAGACCCATGTTTGTAATATCTCGCTCCTCGGAGCCTATTGAATAAAATACTTGAGTTATAGAGTCATGTTGTGATGCCATGTTGTATTTGCACATATCAAGCATATTGTGTGTATGTTATTGAAATGCTTGGTATGTGTGGGATCTGACTATCTAGTTGTTTATCCTTGGTAGCCTCTCTTACCGGGAAATGTCTCCTAGTGCTTCCACTGAGCCTTGGTAGCTTGCTATTGCTTCGGAACACTTAGGCTGACCGGCATGTGTCCGTCTTCGTTCCTGTGTCTGTCCCTTCGAGGAAATGTCACACGATGTCTATCGGAGTCCTGTTAGCCTGCTACAGCCCGGTTTACCGGAGTCCTGCTAGCCCAGTTGCTACAGCCCAGATTCACTCGCTGATGACCGACACATTCATTGCTGGGTCATGTATGCCTGTCCCTGTAAGTTAGTGCCACTTTGGGTTCACGACTAGCCATGTCAGCCTGGGCTCCTTGTCATATGGATGCTAGCGACACTATCATATACGTGTGCCAAAAGGCGCAAACGGTCCCGGGCCTGGTAAGGCGACACCCGTGGGAATACCGTGCATGAGGCCGCAAAGTGATATGAGGTGTCACATGCTAGATCAGTGTGGCATTGAGTCGGGGTCCTGACAGCTTTGGTATTAGAGCTTGACTGCCTGTAGGACTACCAAGCCAAACTGGTCGAAGTTGAGTCTAGAAATGATTTAGTTATATAAGGGAATTGATTGTGGGATGGAACGTAAGGCTCTTTTTACTCCTTTACCTTCATGCCTTCTAATCCGAGTCATCCTATCTTTCCCACGGGGTTAAGGAACTAGGCTTTCTCTTCTTTCTATTAGGATCATGTGTTACTAATCCGTAGGCTCATAAGATTGGTGGATTCAAGCCTCAGTTCAGTTCCTACTATCTCCATGTATTGATAGTTGATCTCAAAACCTTGATATTATGATGATCGAGTGGTTATGCCACCATTTTTGTAGCTTGTCTCAAATATTTTCGAGAATTTACAGCCGTTGTGCTGTCCGAGTCACCCCAGCTTTCTAAATAGTCTGATGCATTTGCAAATCCCTTCCTCCTGTTCCTGATGTTCCTTTGGGCCAGGTTAACCACACTAATCAGTGAGTTGAGGTACTCTATTGCCTCGACGTATATGTTGGAACTATTATTATGACCTAGGTATCTTAGGGGATCACCTAGTAATCTAGCCATGTTTTGTGTTCCCAATGTGATCATTCTGGCCATCATCCTTGGAAACATCCCGTGATGCAATTTAGTTAGTAGGTATTCTATTCCTAGGGTTTTGAACCCGAGACCCTACTTACCTCATGTTGATAGTTTTTGCTAGTTCCTTTAGGATATTAGTAACCTTTGCATTAGTCCTCGATGTTTGTGGTATTTCCTTCTTCCAATTACTATGAACCGCTTATGGCAGAAGTTCTTTGAACCAAAATATCACAACCAGAGTGCTCTTGACGAGTTCTCGATTCTATGTTGTTACTCTGCCAGTTCTACCTTTTCTTCATGGGTTATCCGGAATAAATATGTAGAACTCGTCCGACATGCTAATCCATGCATCCACAACTCGGAAAATCATATGTTCTTTTGAGTTGTCCCTCTTTAGTTATTTTTTTGGCCTCATCTATCAATTGATAGTCAAGAGTAGTCGTGCACCCGTGCTATCGATGCGTATTACTCTTGTGGTTTGTCAAGCCATCCTATTCGGAATGACTAGGAGAAACAAGCTCCAGTACCTCTTCGATATCCAGGATTGGGTCAAAGTAGTTGTATCTCGCAGATCAAAATGCCAACCCAGCTTTTGTTCTGTTCTACCTTGAAGTATCTTTATGTCAGGAACCTCATGAGGATTGCACCTTCTCTTATGGTTTCTTGACATAATGATACTTCTTGCCATCATTGTTCATTCCTCGGCCCCGTGTTATTGTAACTGGAACGCCGACAAGTGAATCATGATGTGTGAAATCAATACCCCTAGCAACCATGTTGCTTAGTGGTTAATGGACGAAAATATCATTCTTAGTGTGTTGGTTATGGAATCATCATTCTAAGATTGATCGTGCTACCTAGTCCTTATTTCCGGTCCACCCTCTGATCAATGAGTTAGGATTGTATCAATCCCTCGCTCTGTTGATCATATCGTCTTGCCCTGAAAAGCAAGACTATTCTCGAGCTTAGTAACATGTGGTGGTTCGTGATTTTCTAAATGTCTTCTCGGAAGTATCACCAGGTTGTCACCTGACCGCTATGTTAAGCTCGTGATCAAGTTGGTTTCTCTATAAACCACCCCTTGTCCAATAATCTGTGTCGGATACCCCGAGCGAGTTGGTTAGGCTAAACAACAACTTGGAGAGTTGGAAGATAAGAGCTTGTCCGACTTAGTTCAGTTTAAGGGATATCTTATATGTGTATTGAAGGAAGATGGTATTTTCATCGTTTGACCCTCGTGATCAATTAATGGATCTATCATCTTATCCAATCTTTGAGTTGGGTATGGGTTATCTCCAAATCAAATCAGAACCAACGATATTCGTAATGTTGTCTTACTCGTGGTTGATCCCTGGAGCATACACCATTATATCTTTTGGGTCTGACCAATGCTATCACATTGTTCACATAATTGTGGAACTCCACTTATATGGAAACATGGATAAATTGTTGTTGAGCCCATTAGCAACATTGTTATCTTCTCCATGATTCGTGTTGAACATCCAGCTAGTATTGGAAACTTTATAAGCATTATCTTCATGTCCCGTTCATGAAGCATATGTTTGGATGAAAGAAGTGAGTTCATCTAATTCACGTGCACTTGATGTAAGTTGCCGCCATGAATTTGAGAAAGCTTGTTTTATTTCCCCTGGAATCATCACAAGTCAGTCATGCATATGTGTGAAGTATTATGTGGTCTGGAGACTTGCAACCTTCATTCTATATGTATCCCTAGCACACCAAGCCACTGATTGATTTGTTCAAGGATAAGAAGTTCATCGATAAGTATACAAGGACTTCGATATCCTCTTTGATGGTTCCCCACCTGAACTCGGTAGTGTTTTATCATAAGACTACTACTTGGTCATGATTGTCTGCGACAGTGTGTCCACATGTGTGTAGCAGAACCAGCTCATGTTTTGGAGCCTGCTATCGTAGTTCATTTCCCGAGAATCTCGCAACGTCATCTCGTCGATTGTGTTGGAAACCTTCTTTTCCAGACATGTTGTCTGAAATATCCTGACACCAACCAGATCTGAATCTCAGGCAGATGTGATGGTTGGTACTTTTCCAAGATCTGTGTTGTAGGCTCTGGCAAGGTTGATGTTTTGGCCGACACACCTAGCCGGAAGTTATATTGTTGTAGTATCTTGAATGGGCAATTTGCCCAACTTCTCTATAAGGATTTCATGTGACTTTTCTAGAAGTTTTCCTTATAAAACCTTTGTCTTCCGAAGTCTGACCTATACTTGATGGCCACGTTAATGCTTTAAGTATGACTGTGGTATGTAGAATATCAAGGAGAACATTAGAAGCAGAGTGCTAAATGTTTCTCGGTCAATCATCCAGATTTTGATCCCTTGGCCTCGCTAAGGTGAAATCTGAGAAGGTGTTATCTTCCTTTGCATCTGCATTGTCCACCATTATTCATCACGGTAGTAAGTTGTGTTGCCAGGATCCTCGACACGGATGTTGGTAAGACCTTGGTGAATACGGAAATGCTCAAATTCTTGAGAGCACGCTCAGACACTAGGTTATATCCTCGGTATCAATCGGAATGTGCCTTCCTTTTGCCGAGTTGTTCTAAAACCGTAGTTTCCGTTCCAAACTGGGTATGACATTCTTTCGAATTCCTTCAAACGATCAATTTTGAATTGCCTCAGGCTGGTATGAAGAGTTTCAATGATCTAGGTATCAAAAGTAATTCTTTTTGCCACTTAAGGGAATAATTCTACGAGTCACCTTCTCTAAGGTGCCCCGTTATGGAATCATGGCGATTATTTCATCGCTATCTTGAAACCATTCACCATCTCCTCAAGCGTGGAATTGTTGCCTACCAAATTGAACCCCCGTCATCTGTTCTTCCATCCCCCCGAAGTGTGTTTGAACATCTTAGCTCAAGAGGTGTTCTATGCCTCATTCCGTGAGTTGACCATCAGTTGCTCGATCCTCGAGAAGATCGATTCTTCTGGAGTTTTCATTTCTTCTTGTGGTCATGTTGAATGGAGTTCTCAAAGCAAGATGTCAAGATCAAGATGATGCAATGAATCAACATTTTCGAGAAGAGCAATTGGATCATGAAGATCGTGTTAGCTTTGTGTCCCCTCTCTCTTCTTACCTCGCGTCTTGAATCTCGGGATGAGATTCTTGTTTAGTGGGGGTGAGTTGTCATAGCCCTAGAATTTGGTTGTAGATAGTGGCATTGCATCCATGCATCATGTTTAAATTCAAGAAACTTGAATTGAGGGAATTTCAAAGCCTCAAAATTTTAATTAAAAGAAGGGCAAATAACCCTGGAAAATGCATCCAATGTTTCCAAAATGCTCTTCAATGATGTCTAATATTTTTGGCAAGGGTTTTGGTCCAAACCAAAAATATGGAACATTTTTGAGGAATTATTTTGGCCATTTGGATTTTAATCAATAAATATTTGAGTTGGATTTAATTCTTCTATAAAAGAATTGCAAGTCCAACAATTCTGAAAAACCTGTGAGTGGGTTGGAATATATTGCATCAAGCCACATAAATATTTTCAGAAGCTACTAAATGATTTGGGCTGTGAATCAAATCAAAACAGAATTGATATATTAGAAAACATAAAACAAAAATGTGAAAGAGGAGAAAGGAACCTACCTGGCCCACTTACCTGTAGCCGGCCCAGCTTGACCGGCCCAGCCCACTACCTCCTCGCTCGTCATCTTCCTCTGCCAGTAGGCAGAGGCGAATACGCACGCACGCGCTGGGAGGCCTCCACCTCCTGCTTCGCGCTGGCAGCGTCCCCGCGGGTCTAGCTGCTCACCTAGAGACGCCCAGCACCCCCTGCACCTCTTCCCTCTCTCCCCTGGGCCCCTTCCCTCCCCTGCTCTCTCCGCGCGGCACCACCGAACACACCCGAGGCCGCCGATGAGCACCGCCGCGGCCACAGCCTCCCCCGTGCCTCTCCTACATGACCTAGAGCTCCGCCATCGACCCATACACCGTATACACCGAGCCACACGACGAGAAGCGCCCCGGAGCGCCGTCCCCGACGTCTTCTTCCTCCTCGGGTCACCGAGATCGCCGACAACTGAGCTCCCGCTCTGACGCGTCCCCGATCCCGCTGACCTCCTCCTTTGCCTCCCTGTGAGCCCCTCTCCCTTCCCCTCATACCCCGTGGTGGATTTGGTTCGCTAGCTCGATTCCCTCCATCGCCGAGAGCTTCTGCCGTCGTGTCTCATCGCCGCCGTGGCCTGAGCTCGCTCTGCTCACGTCCGACCACGCGGTAGTGCTCCAGGAGCTCCCCTGGTGCTCCTGCGCCGCTCAACCTGCTCGCTAGCAAGCTGCAGCCCCGCGCCCCGGCCAAGCCTGAGCAACGCTGCCGCATAACTCATCGCTGGCGCCGCTACAGCCCGCATCAGCTCCTGCCACCACCACCATAGTACGCGCCCTACCGCGGGTGTTCCAACGCACCCGGCCGCGCGACCTCCCTTCGCCGGAGTTGGCCGGACGAGGGACCTCGCTGTGCCCTGTTTACGCCGGCGGGTAAATGCCGATTAGAGCTGATGTGGAGCATTAGGTTAGGTGCTAATCACTCGGTTAATTAACCCCTAGTCTATGACATGTGGGACCGCTGCTAATAAAAATACGGGTTTAGTTAAATAACCCCCTGTTAACTCTCTATCTCACTGACATGTGGGCCCCGGTGTCAGGTTTGACTTGGACCGGCCCCTATTGACTTGCTGACGTCACACTGAGGTCATGCTGACGCAGTAAGTAATTTTCTGGATTTTAAATAAACCAAGAAATTCTAGAAAATGTTATAAATTTCAAAAATTCATATAAAATCAACCATAACTCAGAATGAAATAAGTTATATATGAAAAATGATCAGAAAAATCCAGTCTATCCATCTGCACTGGTTTCATGCATGTTTAAGCAACTTAAACCTGCTGCTTATATCAAAACATGATAATGCACTTTATAAAACCATAACTTGAGTTTGCATTTGAATCTTTGATTCAAATGAGCTCAAACCACCCTGGTTGTAGATGCATTAGCCCAACACACTCATTTTGCCATGTCATATAATGCATCATATTGTGCATTGCATTGATTGTATTTCTTCTCTGTTGCCGATATTGTCCCCTCAGTAGACGTTGCTTCGACGATTTGATCGATGACACCGATGAAGAGCTATACTATCTTCGGATGTGTCAGGCAAGCAAAACCCCCTTGTTCATTCCGATACAATCCTACTCTCTCGCTCCTACTCTCTTTTACTGCATTAGGACAACAACGCTTCATCTGTTACTTGTTGCGGTAGCTGAACCCCTTTATCCTCTGCATGACCTGACATTGCCACAGTAAATAGATGAAACCCACTAGCATGAGTAGGAGTTGTTTGAGCCCTGTTGTGCCTACTCATTCATGCTTGTTTGTCATGCCTGCTACTGCTTAGGGTTGAGTCAGGTCTGATTCATCAGGGATGAATTAGAGGTGTGTGAACATGTCCTACTGTGTGTGAGCTAAGTGTGTGAGCACGATTTGGTAAAGGTAGCGGTGAGAGGCCATGTAGGAGTACATGGTGGGTTGTCTCATTGAAACTGTCCTCAGGAACTGAGTTCTGTGTTTGTGATCCATGAACAGTTACTACCACACATTGGGCTCCGGGCACTCCAAGCTCTCTCGACTTATTAATCAACTTGATCTCTATCCAGGAGTTGCAACTAGTTTCTGGTGTTTGTAGGTAGTGTTAGTAGTCTACCAAGTGGCACCCGGTACAGGTGGGCTTGGGACAGACTAGGCACCATGGCACGGTGTACCAAGCGTAGATCCACCCGTCGAGGTGGGCTTGGGAACCCTGCACACATCGTTTGGGGCCGTGAGCGACACCCCGGCCGGATCTCCTTGCGGATGGAACCCGAATAGGCGATAAACCTGGACAAGAGATTTGTGTGGTTAGTCAGGTCATGGCCGACACCCTCGCCGGGCTTCCGCTTGAAGGTTGCCGAGTACATGTCGTGTAAACGGCGATAAGTGGTGAGAGCGTGTGTGAAGAAGTACACCCGTGCAGGGTTAACATCATCTATTCGAATAGCCTTGTCCGCGGTAAAGGACTTCTGGGTTGCCTGTACAGTTCATAGATAACTTGAAGTGGATACTCTAAAATACGCAAGATAAGTGTGAGTGCTATGGATGGCGTTCTGGTAGGGAGACGGGAGCGGATTGTAACGCCCTGGATCCGATGCGCCAGGTGTCTGCCAGTTATTCGCTGCCATTGCCATGTCATTTGCTTGCGTGTTGCATTTTATCATGTCATCATGTGCATTGCATTGCATATGTGTTTGTCTCACGCATCCGAGCCTTTTCCCCGTTGTCCGTTTCGCGATCCGGCACTCCTGTGTCCTCCGGCGTCCCCCTCTTCTCTCTTTTCGTGAGCGGGTGTTAAACTTTCTCGGAATGGACCGAGTCTTGCCAAGCGGCCTTGGTATAGCACCGGTAGACCGCCTGTCAAGTTTCGTGCCATTTGTAGGTCGTTTGGTACTCCAACGGTTAACCGGGCAACCGTAAACCCCCCCCCCTTTCTCTTTGCAGCCCAACACCCTTCCAAAGTGGCCCAAAACCCATCTAACTCCCCTCCATGCTCTCGGTCGTTCGATCATGATCGTGTGGGAGAAAACCGTGCCTCATTTGGACTCTCCTAGCTCCCTCTACCTATATAAATGCCTCCCCCTCCGAAATTCCGGGTCCAAACCCCCGAAACCCTAGCAGTTTTCCTCCTCCCGCCGCCGGACGCGTCCGCCCGCGCCGGACACGTCCAGCCTCCACCTCACCCCAACCAATGGCACGCTGCCACGTCACCCCGCCGCGCGCCTCCTCCAACCGCACGCCTTCACGTCGCCTCGCCGGCTCCCCCGCAGCCGCGCGGGCCCTCAAGCCCACGGCCGGCCCTTCCCGGCCCGTTCGCCGCCGCCGCCCCGCGGGCGCCCGAGCCCTGCGCCGCCGGCCCCCGCCATCTTCCCGCTGCCGCCTCCCGCCGGCGAGCATCGTCGCCGGAGCGCCCGTGCCACCCTGCCAGGTCGCACCGCCCCTCGCCATCTCTCTCCATCTCTCTCCTCGCCCGGCCTCACTCTCTCTCTCTCCCCGCTGGAACCCCGCGCCCCGCGTTGCCCGGCTCCCCGGAGCGCCGCCGCCGACCAGATCCGGCCGGGAATGGGTGCTCCCGCGCCGGATCTGCCCGTCACCGTCGCCCCTTGGTCTCCTCCGCCCTCGCCGGCCCTGCTGGAGCTCCCCGCTGCCGCCATGTCCTCCCTGCTCGTGCGAGCGCACGAGGAGGATGAGGAGCTCCCCGCTCGGCCTCATGGGTCGGCCCAGCAGCGCCAGGCCATCGGCCCAGCCCGCATCCTCCTCGGCCTGCTTCCCCTCCGCATGGGACGAGCCCAGTGGTGAGCAGCCCCTAAGCCTCGCCTATGCGTCGTATAGCTATCCTGCGCTCACCCGTTTTTTTCTTCAGAAAACTGCCAAGTCCCCAGAAACTCGTAAAATGTTGCATACTTTGACCTGCTGTATCTCTGCATCCGTAGCTCTGTTTTGCGCGTGTTGTATGTCAAATTGTTCGTCTCGAAGAGTACATCATTTCATTCCATTGCGTCATATTCATTTGAGGTCATGTTGATGCCTGAATCATTGTTGCAAGAGTGATTCATGTTGTTTTCTGCTGTCTGTTATCAGAACAAGCTCTTTTGTCATTTTTGCCATGATTGATGTGTGCATCCTATGAGGTTGATGTCTACATGTGTTTTGAACTATGCCATGCCATCTTTACAGGGGTGTATGCCATGTATTTTTGTGATCAATGTGGTGACTAGCACAAGCATGCAAACTAGGCTTCGTGTTAATGCTGATTTTAGTCCCTGTTCTGCTGTAATTTTGATGCCATGTAAACATGTTGCTACAGAGAGATCCATGCATAATTTGAGATACTTCAGTAAGGGTGTTTTGAAAACATGGTTATTCTCTATCCATCCATGGTCCTGGTTGCAATTATGGAGTAGTCTAGCATGTCATTTTCGTGCTCTACTTTTGCTTCAAACTGTTTCCTGGCAGATTGCTTACGTGTTATTCAATTTGGCCGAGCTTGCTATAGTTAATCCTTGCATGCTATGGACTTGTTCTTGACTTGCTTAGCTTCACAAACATGCCTTCTTACTGTTGGGTGCCTTGCCATGCCATGTTTTGTTCTATAGTGAGTTGCACAAGCTCATTTACATGCCTTCATATTTATGTTCCTGCCATGTATGAATCTGTAATAAAAACTTGCTATGTTTACGTGGGTGCCATTATATTCTATGATCCCTTTTGGCTTATGGTCAGTAAGGGTCTTTTGATCTATGCAATTAGTAGATTCATGCCATGCCTTTGTTTGCCATGATAAGTTCCTGTAACATGTTGTTTGATAGCTCTAAACTTTGCATCGTGCTGTTATTTCCTGCAAAGTCTGAAATTGTTGAAACTTGCAATCTTACCATGCGTGTTTGAGCATGTTCTAGTGATTTCTAGATATAGCTCAGTGTTCATGTTTTGTTGTGCTTTACCTGTACATCATGCCCATGCCTTTTGTTTTCATGTTGGGATGCTGTAGCATGTTGTTTTGATGCTTGCAATATGCCTAGTTGCTGTTTTGGACAGCTTGTCCTTTAAACTTGTTTTAGGTGTGTGTGTTGAACCGTTGCTCCGTTTTGAGTGTGCTCTATATGAAACTTGCTTAGAATTGCATGTAGCTTCATATGATCATGTTGGATCCTTGTTTTGAGGTGTTTGCTTGATGTTTGTATGCATTTTACATCAATGCCATGTTTAACTTGTTTTGCTGATATTTTCTAGGCCGTAGCTCCGAACTAAATGAACTTTATATGTAACTTGACTAGAATCTCGTGTAAATCATCGTTGTGAATCTTAACTTGTTGTTTAACAACTTGAACATAATGTTTATTCAGATCTGGACCAATTTCGAAATATGCATATGAGGACTTACCGGAATTGTTATATGTTGTTCCCGGCCTTATTTAAACTTGCCTTGATGTGTTGCTCTTGTTTGCATCATCTCTTGCCATGAGTAGCTTCATGTAGCCGTGTCATGCATCATGCTTGTTGTGCATCATGTCTTGTCTATGTGTGGTGTGTTTACTATGTTGTGTGCTTCTTTTCGATAGTTCCTGCTTTGTTGCGATCGTGAGGATTCGTTCGTCTACTCTTGGTTCGGCTTCATCCGTTCGTCTTCTTCATGGACTCGTTCTTCTTCCAAGCGGGATTTCAAGCAAGATGACCGCTACCCTGGATCTCACTACTATCATTGCTATGCTAGTTGCTTCGTTCTATCGCTTTGTTGCGCTACCTATCATCTGTTTATCGAGCCATCCCATATTGCCATGAACCTCTAACCTTTGACACCTTTCCTATGCAAACAATTGATTGGCTATGTTACCGCTTTGCTCAACCCTCTTATAGCGTTGCTAGTTGCAGGTGAAGTTGAAGATTTCTCCATGGTGGACAGGATTTTGGTTGGGATATCACAATATCTCTTATATTATTAATGCATCTATATACTTGGTAAAGGGTGGAAGACTAGGCATTTTGCCTAGTGTTTTGTTCCACTCTTGCTGCCCTAGTTTCTGTCATACCGGTGTTATATTCCCGGATTTTGCGTTCCTTACGCGGTCGGGTGATTTATGGGACCCCCTTGACAGTTCACTTTGAATAAAACTCCTCCAGCAAGGCCCAACCTTGGTTTTACCATTTGCCTCACCACCACCTACTTTTCCCTTGGGAGTCGCTCTCCCGAGGGTCATCTTTATTATAGCCCCCCTGTGCCAGTGCTTGTCTAAGTGTTGGTCCGAACTAGAGCCCTTTCCAGCGCCCCCTCAGGGAAACTTGAGGTCTGGGTTTAGTTGTACGGATTGCTCATCCGGTGTTGCCCTGAGAACGAGATATGTGCAGCTCCTATCGGGATGTCGGCGCATCGGGCGGTCTTGCTGGTCTTGTTTTACCATTGTCGAAATGTCTTGTACACCGGGATTCCGAGTCTGATCGGGTCTTCCTGGGAGAAGGTCTATCCCTTCATTGATCGCGAGAGCTTGTCATGGGCTAAGTTGGGACACCCCTGTAGGGTATAATCTTTCGAAAGCCGTGCCTACGGTTATAGGCAGATGGGAATTTGTTAATGTCCGGTTGTAGATAACTTGACACCAGATCCGAATTAAAACGCATCAATCGTGTGTGTAGCCGTGATGGTCCCTTCTCGGCGGAGTCCGGGAAGTGAACATGGTTTTTGGGTTATGTTTGACGTAAGTAGGAGTTCAGGATCACTTCTTGATCATTACTAGTTGACGACCATTCTGCTTGCTCTCTTCTCTCTCTTATTTGCGTATGTTAGCCACCATACTTGCTTAGTCGCTGCTGCAGCCTCACCACTTTACCGCTTCCTTTCCCATGAAGCTTTGCTAGTCTTGATACCCATGGTAATGGGATTGCTGAGTCCTCGTGGCTCACAGATTACTACAACAACAGTTGCAGGTATAGGTTATGCGATGACCATGACGCGAGAGCGATGCTTGCTTGCGTTGAGTTCTTCTTCTGCTTCTTCTTCGATCAGGGATAGGTTCCAGGTCGGCAGCCTGGGCTAGCAGGGTGGATGTCGTTTGAGTTTCTGTTTGTGTTTCATCCGTAGTCGGCTGATGCTCTGATGTAATGTGATGTTGTATTCGAGTGGCATTGTATGCCTTATGTATGTATCCCCATCTATTATGTAATGTCGATGTAATGATATCCACCTTGCAAAAGCGTTTCAATATGCAGGTCTATCCTTGGTGGGACCTTCGAGTTCCTTTTGGATAGGGTCGCATATTGGGCGTGACAAGTTGGTATCAGAGCCTCGACCGACCCTAGGAGCCCCCTTGATTGTTGGCCGTTGTTGAGTCTAGAAGAAAACTATTTTGAGTCTTAGGATTATATATATCGGAGAGTAGGATTCTTTTTACTCCTAAGCCCCTTTGTCACTCTGGTGAGGACTCCTGACGTAGATGTTTTGTCTTTCCTCTCCTCAAATTTCACTAATTTTTTTTAGGATCACGCGGGTATCTTGGAATCGTTCCGATGGTTTTGTGACGAGAACATTGTTCTTGGTGCCTCATGTCTATTTATGTGGCTTTGACCCGGGGAGTCGAGCTCTGAGGTGTTGTCGTCACAATTTTATTGTTGCAGTTCTGGAATATCTGAGTTTTGTCGACATTGAAAATCTCTTTTATGCAGTTGTTGGTGAGATAACCTCGACGTCACCGGGTACTGGGGAGTTCGGGAGTATTGCCATAGCTCATATAACGGATGCTTTTCGAAGGTTGAGGTACACGATTTCCGAAGGTTTCTTGGTTATGTGTTGACGGATGGATACAGCTGGATATAGGTATTGTTAGTTTGGGTGAGATATATTGCTTCCCCTGTATCCCCAACACCAGATTGCATAACCAGAAAGTTTCGGGAGTCTTATAGGTGGGAATTCAAGTAGCTCCTAGAATATCTTTCCGACAGATGCATGATATGGGGTTGGGTAAATCTCTATCATATGTATTTGTTCCGGCTTATTCTACAAGCCAAATCCTTTGTTTTGTTTTGAGTTCTGGTATTTGAGTTGCTTCAATGTCAAATGTTGATTCCATACCTTCCCTAAACGCTGTTCTCAAATTTCTATGGGAGTGCTAATCCTTCTTGATCATCGAGGTCGTCATGTCAATTCTTTTCCAAACCGGCGTGCTTCTCTTCAAGTGGATCCCATCATTTTTCCCATTCGCGAGATCAACTCTAAGTTTTCTCACCGGTGTTTGTTTCATCCATCCCAAGTTGTCTTTGTTTTCCCGCCCTCCCACCCCTTTTTCTTCAAGGACTCAGACTTCTTAATCAAGTATCCATTTATTCATAAAAAGTCTCATTCTTTTATTTCAATGTTCTTATTCGGTGATTTCCCATGAAGATGATCAACAGTTTCAAGTTCATCATTCTTCATTGTTGTTTCTTCTCCGGTGGATCCAATTCAAGCTTTAGATATTCATCATATTCCTTTCCTTGTGTCAAATGCTTTGTCATACCGGTGCACCTCTTAATCTTTCACTTCTCTCTATTCATTTGTTCTGGAGTGCTGAAGATACCTCAAAAGTTTCGTGTTATCATTCCTAATCTGTTCAAGATATTTCGAGGTTGTTATCTCATTCAAGTCATTTAATTCAACCAGTGCAACCCCCCCTTTCAATCAATTGTTCATCGGTGTATCTTTTAGTGGGCCTTAACCCACAGGTCTTTTCCTAGGATCTTACCTGACTCTTCTAATTTCCCCCGGAGTTATTCTCAAATTATTTTCAAGTTTGACGTAAGAATGAATTTCATCAGTCATATGCCTTTTTCCAAGATCGCTTTCAAATCATTTTCATTGTTGGCTCAACCCCCCTTCGCTTTTCATTCTCCCGGAGTATCTCAGCAATTTTCGTGGTGTTTCCCGTCGTCATTTGAAGACCGAAGAAGAGTCTTTCCTCTCAATCTTGTCTGTCCTCTCGAAGATTCGTGATTCTAGCTTCATGCCATCCTCTCGAATTATTCCAATTATCAGATATTCTTTCTTATCCATCCGGAGTTTTTCAGAAGTTGTTTTCCCGTTTCTTTTCATCGGAGGCCGTCATTCCAGAAGAATTCTTCGCCCTCATCATTTCAGCTATCGTTCTCTATTTATCCCGGTGCTTCGTTCAAGTGTTCTTTAATCAGCTCATGATCTCTTTGTTCTGCTGCATCTAAATCCCTCTTGCTGATTGGTTCTTATAATTCTTCCCGGTGATTCATTCTCTTTCGTCAGTCATTTTCAATTCTTACGGTGGTTCGTTCAAGATTCTTTTTCTTTGATTATCATATTAATTCATTCGTTCTTTTCAATCCTACCGGTGATTCATGAAGACCTTCACAAGTTTGCGCCATATCTATCTTGATCCTTTTTACAAGAATAAGTAGTATGCCAAATCCATTGCTTGTCATCAATTTAATTTGATGAAGGATAAGCATACAATAAATCTTATTCTTATTCCATCCAAGTGAGTAATCCCTTCCTTTGGAGTGTGTTCATGAGGAATAAATTCTAGTTCCATGTGTTTTCATCCTTTCTTTTCCGGAGTTCAATTTGCCTCAGCCATTTCGTCGGAACCTCCATCTAAATCACTGCAAGGCTCATCTTATTCTTTCTTCATTCATTCTATCTCATCATCCTTTTTGTCAACGGAGTTCTTCTTGGTGGTTCTTCATGATTTAATTCATTTCTCAAGTGTTCATCAAGATTCTTGTTCAAGGAGTTCAAGAATCTTTTCTTCTTGCATCTCGAAGTGCAATTAATTCTCTGTATTTCATTTGAAGTGGATTTTTGCATTTCTTCGTTCTTCTCAGCTATTCAATCTTTTCCGCTTGTGGCTGTTTATCACCTCATAATTTCAGAGATGTTATCCATAAGTCCACAACAAGCTTATTCTTTCGTTGTTGATTTTCTCAACAACTCCATTCAATCCTTCTAAATTCTTTTCATTGAATACTCTTTCAATTCTTTCCGGAGGTTTTGTGTCATGTCATCATCAAGTATCATCCCTTCTTCTCAAGTTCTTGTCCTATTCCTTCCATGTTCAACCGGAGTGTTGTCCGAATTTGATATTCCTTGTTCCTTATTTATCTCATTTCAACCAGAGTGGTTTCAATTCCCTCTTGTCCATTGTGCTCTTCATTCATAGCTTTGCAACCTCCAAGGTTCAGATGGTGTTCCTTGTTCCTCTTTTCTAACAGATTGTCTGCAATCTTGTTCATCTTTGTTGTTTTCTTTGTTTCATATTTCTCAACCTATCAAGGTTCGTGGTTTCACTCATTCGTCAAAGAAGCAACTTAGCTTTACCGCTTATCTTCCTCTTCCGTTTTCCCTCCAGTGCCATCCTAGATCTCGGGACGAGATCCTCTCGTAGTGGTGGAGTGTTGTAACGCCCCGGATCCGATGCGCCAGGTGTCTGCCAGTTATTCGCTGCCATTGCCATGTCATTTGCTTGCGTGTTGCATTTTATCATGTCATTATGTGCATTGCATTGCATACGTGTTCGTCTCACGCATCCGAGCCTTTTCCCCGTTGTCCGTTTCGCGATCCGGCACTCCTATGTCCTCCGGCGTCCCCCTCTTCTCTCTTTTCGTGAGCGGGTGTTAAACTTTCTCGGAATGGACCGAGTCTTGCCAAGCGGCCTTGGTATAGCACCGATAGACCGCCTGTGAGGTTTGGGGCCATTTGGAGGTCGTTTGGTACTCCAACGGTTAACTGGGCAACCGTAAAACCCCCTTTCTCTTTGCAGCCCAACACCCTTCCAAAGTGGCCCAAAACCCATCTAACTCCCCTCCATGCTCTCGGTCGTTCGATCACGATCGTGTGGGCGAAAACGTGCCTCATTTGGATTCTCCTAGCTCCCTCTGCCTATATAAATGCCTCCTCCTCCGAAATTCTGGGTCCAAACCCCCGAAACCATAGCAGTTTTCCTCCTCGCGCCGCCGGACGCGTCCGCCCGCGCCGGACACATCCAACCTCCACCTCACCCCAACCAATGGCACGCTGCCACGTCACCCCGCCGCGCGCCTCCTCCAACCGCACGCCTCCACGTCGCCTCGTTGGCTCCCCCACAGCCGCGCGGGCCCGCAAGCCCACTGCTGGCCCTTCCCGGCCCGTTCGCCGCCGCCGCCGCCCCGCGGGCGCCCGAGCCCTGCGCCGCCGGCCCCCGCCATCTTCCCGCTACCGCCTCCCACCGGCGAGCATCGTCACCGGAGCGCCCGTGCCGCCCTGCCAGGTCACGCCGCCCCTCGCCATCTCTCTCCATCTCTCTCCTCGCCCGGCCTCACTCTCTCTCTCCCCGCTGGAACCCCGCGCCCCGCGTCGCCCGGCTCCCCAGAGCGCCGCCGTCGACCAGATCTGGCCGGGAATGGGTGCTCCCGCGCCGGATTCGCCCGTCACAGTCGCCCCTTGGTCTCCTCCGCCCTCGCCGGCCCTGCCGGAGCTCCCCGCTGCCGCCATGTCCTCCCTGCTCGTGCAAGCGCACGAGGAGGACGAGGAGCTCCCCGCTCGGCCTCATGGGTCGGCCCAGCAGCGCCAGGCCACCGGCCCAGCCCGCATCCTCCTCGGCCTGCTTCCCCTCCGCATGGGCCGAGCCCAGTGGTGAGCAGCCCCTAAGCCTCGCCTATGCGTCGTATAGCTATCCTGCACTCGCCCGTTTTTTTCAGAAAACTGCTAAGTCCCCAGAAACTCATAAAATGTTGCATACTTTGACCTGCTGTATCTCTGCATCCGTAGCTCCCTTTTGCACATGTAATATGTCAAATTGTTCGCCTCGAAGAGTAAATCATTTCATTCCATTGCATCATATTCATTTGAGGTCATCTTGATTCCTGAATCATTGTTGCAAGAGTGCTTCATGTTGTTTTCTACTGTCTGTTATCAGAACGAGCTCTTTTGTCATTTTTGTCATGATTGATGTGTGCATCCTATGAGGTTTATGTCTACATGTGTTTTGAACTATGCCATGCCATCTTTACAGGGGTGTATGCCATGTATTTTTGTGATCAATGTGGTGACTAGCACAAGCATGCAAACTAGGCTTCGTGTTAATGCTGATTTTAGTCCCTGTTCTGCTGTAATTTTGATGCCATGTAAACATGTTGCTACAGAGAGATCCATGCATAATTTGAGATACTTCAGTAAGGGTGTTTTGAAAACATGGTTATGCTCTATCCATCCATGGTCCTAGTTGCAATTATGGAGTAGTCTAGCATGTCATTTTCGTGCTCTACTTTTGCTTCAAACTGTTTCCTGGCAGATTGTTTACGTGTTATTCAATTTGGCCGAGCTTGCTATAGTTGATCCTTGCATGCTATGGACTTGTTCTTGACTTGCTTAGCTTCACAAACATGCCTTCTTACTGTTGGGTGCCTTGACATGCCATGTTTTGCTCCGTAGTGAGTTGCACAAGCTCATTTACATGCCTTCATATTTATGTTCCTGCCATGTATGAATCTGTAATAAAAACTTGCTATGTTTACGTGGGTGCCATTATATTCCATGATTCCTTTTGGCTTATGGTCAGTAAGGGTCTTTTGATCTATGCAATTAGTAGATTCATGCCATGCCTTTGTTTGCCATGATAAGTTCCTGTAACATGTTGTTTGATAGCTCTAAACTTTGCATCGTGCTGTTATTTCCTGCAAAGTCTGAAATTGTTGAAACTTGCAATCTTACCATGCGTGTTTGAGCATGTTCTAGTGATTTCTAGATATAGCTCAGTGTTCATGTTTTGTTGTGCTTTACCTGTACATCATGCCCATGCCTTTTGTTTTCATGTTGGGATACTGTAGCATATTGTTTTGATGCTTGCAATATGCCTAGTTGCTGTTTTGGACAGCTTGTCCTTTAAACTTGTTTCAGGTGTGTGTGTTGAACCGTTGCTCCGTTTTGAGTGTGCTCTATATGAAACTTGCTTAGAATTGCATGTAGCTTCATATGATCATGTTGCATCCTTGTTTTGAGGTGTTTTCTTGATGTTTTTATGCATTTTACATCAATGCCATGTTTAACTTGTTTTGCTCATATCTTCTAGGCCGTAGCTCCGAACTAAATGAACTTTATATGTAACTTGACTAGAATCTCGTGTAGATCATCGTTGTGCATCTTAACTTGTTGTTTAACAACTTGAACATAATGTTTATTCAGATCTGGACCAATTTCGAAATATGCATATGAGGACTTACCAGAATTGTTATATGTTGTTCCCGGCCTCATTTAAACTTGCCTTGATGTGTTGCTCTTGTTTGCATCATCTCTTGCCATGAGTAGCTTCATGTAGTCGTGCATTGCATCATGCTTCTTGTGCATCATGTCTTGTCTATGTGTGGTGTGTTTACTATGTTGTGTGCTTCTTTTTGATAGTTCCTGTTTCATTGCGATCGTGAGGATTCGTTCGTCTACTCTTGGTTCGGCTTCATCCGTTCCTCTTCTTCATGGACTCGTTCTTCTTCCTAGCGGGATTTCAGGCAAGATGACCGCTACCCTGGATGTCACTACTATCATTGCTATGCTAGTTGTTTCGTTCTATCGCTTTGCTGCGCTACCTATCATCTGTTTATCAAGCCATCCCATATTGCCATGAACCTCTAACCTTTGACACCTTTCCTATGCAAACCATTGATTGGCTATGTTACCGCTTTGCTCAGCCCTCTTATAGCGTTGCTAGTTGTAGGTGAAGTTGAAGATTTCTCCATGGTGGACAGGATTTTGGTTGGGATATCACAATATCTCTTATATTATTAATGCATCTATATACTTGGTAAAGGGTGGAAGACTCGGCCTTTTGCCTAGTGTTTTGTTCCACTCTTGCCGCCCTAGTTTCCGTCATACCGGTGTTATATTCCCGGATTTTGCGTTCCTTACGCGGTCGGGTGATTTATGGGACCCCCTTGACAGTTCGCTTTGAATAAAACTCCTCCAGCAAGGCCCAACCTTGGTTTTACCATTTGCCTCACCACCACCTACTTTTCCCTTGGGAGTCGCTCTCTCGAGGGTCATCTTTATTATAGCCCCCCCCGGGCCAGTGCTTGTCTAAGTGTTGGTCCGAACTAGAGCCCTTTGCAGCGCCCCCTCAGGGAAACTTGAGGTCTGGTTTTAGTTGTACGTATTGCTCATCCGGTGTTGCCCTGAGAACGAGATATGTGCAGCTCCTATCGGGATGTCGGCGCATCGGGCGGTGTTGCTGGTCTTGTTTTACCATTGTCGAAATGTCTTGTAAACTGGGATTCCGAGTCTGATCGGGTCTTCCTGGGAGAAGGTCTATTCCTTTGTTGATCGCAAGAGCTTGTCATGGGCTAAGTTGGGACACCCCTGCAGGGTATAATCTTTTGAAAGCCGTGCCTGCGGTTATAGGCAGATGGGAATTTGTTAATGTCCGGTTGTAGATAACTTGACACCAGATCCGAATTAAAATGCATCAACCGCGTGTGTAGCCGTGATGGTCCCTTCTCGACGGAGTCCGGGAAGTGAACACGGTTCCTGGGTTATGTTTGACGTAAGTAGGAGTTCAGGATCACTTCTTGATCATTACTAGTTGACGACCGTTCTGCTTGCTCTCTTCTCGCTCTTATTTGCGTATGTTAGCCACCATACTTGCTTAGTCGATGCTGCAGCCTCACCACTTTACCCCTTCCTTTCCCTTTAAGCTTTGCTAGTCTTGATACCCATGGTAATGGGATTGCTGAGTCCTCGTGGCTCATAGATTACTACAACAACAGTTGCAGGTACAGGTTATGCGATGATCATGACGCGAGAGCGATGCTTGCTTGCGTTGAGTTCTTCTTCTGCTTCTTCTTCGATCAGGGATAGGTTCCAGGTCGGCAGCCTGGGCTAGCAGGGTGGATGTCGTTTGAGTTTCTGTTTGTGTTTCATCCGTAGTCGGATGATGCTCTGATGTAATGTGATGTTGTATTCGAGTGGCATTGTATGCCTTATGTATGTATCCCCATCTATTATGTAATGTCGATGTAATGATATCCACCTTGCAAAAGCGTTTCAATATGCGGGTCTATCCTTGGTGGGACCTTCGAGTTCCTTTTGGATAGGGTCGCATATTGGGCGTGACACGGATCCATAGTGGTGTATTGATATGGTGAATATGTGGACTCGTGTGCGCCACCTCAAAAGAGTTACTTGCAGTTGTAGTTCAGGATAGCCACCGAGTCAAAGCTGGCTTGCTGCAGTTAAACCCCACCATCCCCTTTGTTGATAATGATGCATATGTAGTTAGTTCTGATGTAAGTCTTGCTGGGTACATTTGTACTCACGTTTGCTTAATTTATGTTTTGTAGAGAGACTTCAGTCTCGCTAGTAGTTCCATGTGGACTTCGACGTTTAGCTTGTTACCTCAGCTACGATCATGTGCCCTCGGCAGGATCTGGTAGATAGTCAGGCTTCTCAGTCTTTTTCATTTATAGATGTCTGTACTCAGACATATTAAGCTTCCGCTTGTTCTTTGACTTGTATGCTCTGAATGTTGGGTCGTGAGACCCATGTTTGTAATATCTCGCTCCTCGGAGCCTATTGAATAAAATACTTGAGTTGTAGACTCATGTTGTGATGCCATGTTGTATTTGCACATATCGAGCATATTGTGTGTATGTTATTGAAATGCTTGGTATGTGTGGGATCTGACTATCTAGTTGTTTATCCTTGGTAGACTCTCTTACCGGGAAATGTCTCCTAGTGCTTCCACTGAGCCTTGGTAGCTTGCTACTGCTCCAGAACACTTAGGCTGGCCGGCATGTGTCCTTCTTCGTTCCTGTGTCTGTCCCTTGGGGGAAATGTCATGCGGTGTCTACCGGAGTCCTGTTAACCTGCTACAGCCCGGTTTATCGAAGTCCTGCTAGCCCAGTTGCTACAGCCCGGATTTACTCGCTGATGACCGACACGTTCGTTGTTGGGTCATGTATGCCTATCCCTATAAGTTAGTGCCACTTTGGGTTCACGACTAGCCATGTCAGCCCGGGCTCCTTGTCATATGGATGCTAGCGACACTATCATATACGTGTGCCAAAAGGCGCAAACGATCCCGGGCCTGGTAAGGCGACACCCGGGGGAATACCGTGCGTGAGGCCGCAAAGTGATATGAGGTGTCACATGCTAGATCAGTGTGGCATTGAGTCAGGGTCCTGACACTGGTAGCGCGTAGCTCGCACAACAGCCTGAAGATGATCTTCCTCAAGGAGCGTAGCATCATCTTGCCGCAACTGCTCTTTCTCAAGCTCATCGTAAGCGAGCACTCAAGGTAACCCGTATATGAGTTCTGTGGGGAGAATTGCTTTTACCCCATCACCAGGGAGAAGGACATCTGGTCGGTGGCTCGATTCGGTGTCGTCCTGATTGACCAAAGAACCACCAGCAACTCGTCAATCCAGCGTCTTCCGCACTTGTGCATCCTATCAAAAGTCCTTGTTTTAAGGCCCCGTAGAACTTCAGCATTCGCCCTTTCGGCCTGGCCGTTGCTTCTTGGATGAGCAACAGAAGCAAAACAGATTTTGATGCCGAGGTCCTGGATGTACTGCATGAAGGTGCGGCTTGTGAACTGCGTGCCGTTGCCGGTGATGACTCTGTTTGTCACACCAAAACGTCAAACTAGTCCTTTGAAGAATTTGACGGCTGATTGTGCTGTCACCTTTCTCACTGCTTCCACTTCTGGCCACTTCGTGAACTTGTCGATCGCGATGTACAAGTACTCAAAGCCCCCGACAGCACGGGGAAAGGGGCCCAGTGTGTCGAGCCCCAGACCGAAAATGGCCAGGAAGGAGGGATCGTCTGAAAGCTTTAGCTGGCTGATGGAGTTTCTTTGAATGGAACTGGCATGCTTCACACTTGGTTACTAGTGCAGTTGCATCCTGGAGAGCAGCGGGCCAAGAGAAACCTTGCTAGAACGCTTTGCCAGCAAGAGCTCTTGATCCTATGTGAGAGACACATACGCCTCCATGTATCTCTGCCAACAGCTCTAGTCCGTCCTCCGGAGGAATGCACTTCAATTTCACGTCGTGCGGTCTTTTCCTATACAGGATATCATCCACAAACTGGTACATGCTAGACCAACAGGCTACTTTCTCCGTTTCTTCCTGTTTCTCAGGAAGTTCCCCAGTTTGGAGGAAATGAACGCTGTGTTGTGCCCACGCCGGATCCTGAGGCTCGCGGCAAGGACTAAAGGCATGTCCTCCGCCGTGGGAGCAGTTGTCTCTATGGCAAGGACTTGAGGCCCTGCCGGAGCCTGTCGCTCCCCGGCAAGCTTGGCGTCCCCGGCAACATCCTTGCCGACAGCTCCTAGGAGCTAAGCGGGAAAGTACTTGCTGGGGCCTGACTTGCTTCGCTTATTCTGTCCTGCTCATGGTTCAATGGATGGCTCAGTTAATTGGAGCACAAAGATTCTTGGTTCCACAGGTAACTTGAGGGCAACACGTTTTGACAGGTCATCAGCAATGATGTTCTCTTCTCGAGGAACATGCTCTGCTTGTAGACTGTCGAAATGCTCTTCCATCTTCTGCACTTCATCTACATAAGCTTCCATCAACGGTCTCTAATAATCCTTGTTCACTTGCTTTACTACGAGTTGCGAACCTGCACGGATGATCAACTTTCTGATTCCAAGGTCTGCTGCAATCCTAAGACCGGAAAGCAGTCCTTCATACTCTGCAGTGTTGTTTGTTGATCTCTCCCTGGGAAAGTGCATTTGGACCATGTACTTGAGGTGTTCTCCGGTGGGTGCCACAAGCAACACACCAGCATCGGCGCCTTGCAGCGAGAAGCCCCATCAAAGTACATAATCCAGTCACGGCTCGTTTCCTTGCCGGGGAGAGTGGTCTCTTGAATTTCTTCGTCAGGCGTTGAGGTCCATTCTGCAATGAACTCCGCCAAGGCTCTGCTCTGAATTGTAGAAGTGCTTTCAAACCTGAGACCAAAGCTTGATAATTCCAATGCCCACTCCACAATCCTTCCGGTTGCATTTGGGTTGTGCAAGATCCGTTGCAACAAGAAGCGAGTGATGACGGTGATCTCGTGTGCCTGAAAATAGTGATGCAGCTTCCTCGAGGCCATAAGTAGGCCGAAGAGCAACTTATACACACCAGATTATCTTGATCTAGCCCCTGCAAGAGGGAGATGACAAAGTAAACTAGGTGCTACATCATCTTCTTCCTGTGGATCACTTCATTTGCTTGCGCATATCCTGCCTTGCTGGCACCAGACTCTGCCCTGCCGGGACCAGACTCTGCCAGGGGTCCTGCCTTGCAGGCACCAGACCCTGCCGGGGAGAACTCTGGCTCGTCATCCGACGGGCTCTTCACTACTACTGCTTTTTCATCAACTTCCCTCTATGCCACTAGCGTAGCACTGAGCACTTGATTCGTTGCTGCAAGATATAGCAGCAATGGTTCTTACGGTTTAGGAGTGACTAGTATTAGCATAGAGAAGAGGTACCTCTTCAAATTTTGTAGCGCTGCCTTGGCCTCCGGAGTCCACTTCATTGGTCCTGCCTTTTTCAAAATCTTGAAAAAGGGGAGGGCGTGCTCAGCAAATTTGGAGATGAACCTACTCAAAGCAGCAACGCAACCAGCAAGCCGACGCACATCTTTGACTCATCTTGGTGCTTCAATCTGCTCAATCGTCTTGATCTTGTCGGGGTTCGCCTTGATCCCACGCTGAGACATAAAGAACCCGAGAACTTCGCCAGATGGGACACCGAACACACATTTCTCAGGGTTTAGCTTGAGGTTGATCTTGCGCAAATTTGCGAATGTTTCTTCCAAATCTTGCACGAGTGTTGCCTCGTCCTTGGTTTTGACCACTATGTCATCCATGTAAGCTTCCATATTTCTATGGAGTTGGGGCTCAAAACCAAACTGAATCACTCTTCCAAATGTCGAATCAGCGCTTTTCAACCTGAAAGGCATTCATACAAAACAATACGTACCACACGGGGTGATAAACACAGTCTTCTCTTCATCTTCCTTCGTCATGAATATTTGGTGGTATCCTAAATAGGCGTCAAAGAACCACAACAAGTCGCACCCGGCAGTGGAGTCCAGGATCTGGTCAATGCACAGCAAAGGGAAAGGATCCTTTCGGTAGGCTTTATTGTTATCTGTATAATCAATGCACAACCTCCGTTTCCATTTTCCTTGCGCACCACCACCGGATTGGCCAACCATGTTGGGTCGAGCACTCCTTTGACCAAGCCTGCCGCTTCCAACTCCCTAGGAACGCTAGGGATGTCTGATGCTTGCCATGCAAACCCATCGACATTCGCCCGCAGGAAGGCGACGAGCGCGCTTTCCTATTTGTTGTCGAGGGTGGATCTTATAGTGAAAGCCCCGCCCGTGCCGTCCTCCTTGACGGGCACCGTCTTGGTCTCTGGTGGCGCTGCCTTGGATTTCTTGCTCTTGCCGGTGGAGCTCTCTGGCATGTCCTACAGGAACGCAACACTCCAAGGAGGCACGTTTGCTGGAGTGGGTGCAAGAGGCCTTGCCGGGGCCAGAAGTCTTGTCAGCGACTGAGGTCTTGCCGGTGACTGAGGTCTTGCTGGTCTTCTTCCCTTCGGGAGCTCCAGTAGCGGAGCAGGTGCCTTGGCAGCAGGTGCTACCACCGCCTCCCGGTAGAGCTGGCCGGCACAGATGAGCGCATCTTTCTTGTCGAAGCTGACAGTGATGATGCTCATCGGGCCAGGCCTCTTCACGTGATGTAGGCGTAGTGTCACGCTGCCATAAACTTGGCCAGTGCTGGACAGCCAAGGATCCCGTTATACGGCAACGGGATCTTGGCGACATAAAAAATGATCTTCTATATCCTATAGTTCAACTCACAACCAAATGTGACTGGTAGTGTGATCTTACCCTTGGGCTGGCTTCTCCCTGGATTGAGCCCTTGAAACATGCCCGTCTCTTCAGGATCTCCATCAGGGATTTGCACCCTCTTGATCACTTTGGATGAGATGAAGTTCAGACCGGCCCCACCGTCAACTAACATTTTCATCACCTTGAGGGTGCGATTAGTTGGTGAAACCAAGAACGGCAAGCACCCGACCACGGTTGTGCGATTAGGGTGATCCTCGGCGTAAAAAATGATAGGTATGTTGGACCATTTCAGTGGCTTCTGGGCATCGATCGATGGCTCCGTCGCATTGATTTCACGCGCCCACTGTTTAAGTTGGTGGTGAAAAGAATGCAGCAAGGCCCCACCATCAATGCACATGGCTTCTATGGCTTTTTGAAACTCGTGCTCACTGGACTCATCGTCCTCTTCCTAGTCATCATCTCCTTCTTTATTGTCACGGCCCCGAGCAGGCCTCTCTTGTTGCTTTTCCTTACCGTGGCGCCCCCCTCGGCCACTGCGCTTCTTGCTCGATCCCTCAGCACCATCCTGGCCTTTCTCTTTGTCTCTCCTTTCATACTCATCTTTCTGCCTCTCCACAAGCTGCTCAACTTGTCGGCAGTTCTAGAGGTCATGGCCCTTGGTGCGATGGATCTTGCAATATTGCTTGTCGGAGCCCTCTAGCTTGTCGGCATCTGCCAAGGCCTAGCAGGCGGCGCACCCGGCAACCTCTTTGTTGGGTTCGTCAACCTTGGCCTTCTTGGCAGTGTCGGGGTTGCCGGATTCCTCGACGGCAAGCACGGTCTTGCCCTTGTGCTTCCTATTGCACCGTTGGCCCTTCTTTGACGGGGCATCGACGTCTTCGTCGCTAGAGTCACTTCCAGCGCCGGCATCTTCACCGGGGTACTTTCTTCCTTCTTCAGCGCGGGAACATCTATCGGCCAAGACATAAAGTTTGGCAACATCCCTAACCTTGTTCATGGCCAGCTCTTCACGCATCTTGCGGTTGCGCATGTTCTGATGAAACACGCTGATGACAGCGGCATGATCAATAGTTGGGATGTTGTACTACACACGGCTAAATCTCTGTATGTATTTGCGCAAGGATTCGCCATCCTTCTGAGGAATGAGATGTAAATCACTTGCCTGGCTAGGAGCTTGGTGGCCTCCAGTAAAGGCGCCAACAAACTTGTGGCACAGATCTGACCAAGAGGAGATGGAATCTACTGGTAGTGCATCAACCATGACATAACATTGGGTTTGAGCACCGATGGGAAGTAGTTGGCGAGCACCTTGCCGTCCCGAGCCCTGGCAGCTTGCATCGCAATGGTGTAAACGCTCAAGAACTCAGACGGATAAGTCTTGCCATCATACTTCTCTGGGACCTCCGGTTTGAATGTGCGGGTAGTGGGCCACTGGAATTGCCGCAACTCATGGGTAAAAGCTGGACCACCTACCTCGTAAGGCAAGTCACCAGAATCCCCCGGTGCAAGCCTGTACGCAGTGGGCCCTGCATGTCTATCAGATTGATGGCGCACTTCCCGTCGCGCTCGATGGTAGTCCGAGCGTCCTCTTTGACCCGTTTCCTAAGAACTTGATGTTGGTCGTGACGAGCTCGCGGGTCGGGCGATGCCGTGGATCCGTCATCATGGGCAACAACCCAGCGAGCTAGCGATCGCTGCTGTCGTGGTGGGGGGGAGTGCATCGTGGTTGCAGCGCCTCCTCCCATTCCGCCGTCGGCACGTGTCGGCTCGGTGGACCGACGCCGCAAGCGACCTGCCTCCTGATGGCCATATTTATTGGCGTGGCCAATAAGGCTGTGGATAGCAGCCCTCCACTCATGCTTTTCCGCAGCAGGAGGGAAGTCGAGGAGTAGTTGCGCTCGTGCCAATGCTTCTGCTCGCATAGGTGGAAGCGACAAGCGCAAGGAACGGGAGGTGATAGGACTTCTAACCATGTTAGAAGGAATGCCATCACGGTTCCGTGGCCGTGCACCGTCTTCACGTGCATCTTGGCGTGCATGCCGGCCCTGCGCATCTCGAGAGTGATGCTGAGGGCTCTTCCCGAGGCGGCGCCCGGGGTCACCAACGTCACGGCACTACTCTTCACGCACGACCTGGGAGGACCGCGGTGCATGCACCGGCGGGGGCGTCTTGGAGGTCGCCTTTCCACCCTTGGTGGTCCCCGCACTGCTCGTAGGCAGTACGGCTCCGTCCTTGGATGCGACAGCAAGAGGCTCATTGTCGCGGGCACGAACGATGCCGCTTGCCTGGCTTCGGTCACCAGAATGCCGTGGATGCTCGTAATCCGCACCTCCACCACCATCCGCGGCTGCACCATCCCTAGTCCGTGCTAGCACAGGTAGATCAGCTCCATACGAACCGATCACCGTGATCGCCTTCTTCTTGGGATCCATGGTGACTGCTAGACCAGGTTTGCACGACCTTCTCCCCCTACCTGGCGCGCCAAAGATGTCGGGGAAACGACACGTATGGGATCACGTGGATCCCTTCCACAGTTGGCAGGGAAAGAGGAATGTGCAAAGAGTAGATCTATTGATCAACACGATGGATTTTTACCCAGGTTCAGGCCGCTGAGAAGCGTAAAACCCTAGTCCTGCTTTGAGTGTATATACAGTGTTCTTGAGCTTTGGCTAGCTACTACGCATGCAAACTGGGCCGGGAGGTTCAAAAGTCTGAATCCTTCAACAATACGCCTTGGGCCTCCTTTTATACGTCCAAGGGGTCGCCACAGTGGCACACAGGAGGTGTAATGTAGCCTTGGGCCTGCTAGTTACGTGCCCCTAACTTTATCGGGGACTTAAATAGAGCCCGTCCCGTCTGTTGCTGCCTCACCCCGTCCTGACACACACTCAGGCTGACGAGGCATGCAACACCAGGCTGGCTGGCTAGCCGTTGCACTGGAGTGGTGCAAGTTCTTCACGAAGATCTGCATGACACCACGCTGGTGCTTGCCAGGTTGGCAGGTCAGTCGCTGCGCTTGAGGGGTGGCGGGGCGGTGAAGCCTTGCCGTAGCCTCGTAGATGTCCCCGGCAAGGATCTTACCGGGGCCTCGCAAACATCCCCGGCAAGGATCTTACAGGGGCCTCGCAAAAGTCCCTGGCAAGGATCTTGCTAGGAACTTTGTCTTCTGGTCTTCACGAATATCTACATGCCACCAGTCTTCACAAAGATATGCATGCCAGATATACATGCCCCTGGGTCTTGGTCTTAACATTGTTGATGGTGTCAGAGCTCTCAACCTCAAGGACGGTGTTCTTGTCAATGCTTCGCAAGCCTCCTCGGCAAGGATCTTGTCGAGGGTCCAGATTGTCTTCTGCTCTCTGGTTACTAGCTTGGATGTCATCCTCGTTGTCTTGTATTTTGTCCCCAGCTGCCCCCATCAAGCCCTGCCACGGGTGCGGCCGCAACTGCCCGTGCACAAGTAAGGGGTACCAAAGGGCCCAGACTTTGGTACACCGACAGACCTTTTCCTTCATCTAATGGGTATATGCATATTTTGGTTACTGTTGATTATGTCACTAAGTTGGTAGAAGCTATACCAACTAGTAGTGCTGATCATAACACCTCCATTAAAATGCTTAAATAAGTTATTCTCTCGAGGTTTCGAGTCCCTAGATATTTAATGACTGATGCTGCTTCACACTTTATTCATGGTGCTTTCCGTAAAATGCTTGCTAAATATGATGTTAACCATAGAATCACATCATCCTATCATGCTCAAGTTGAACTTAGAAATAGAGAAATGAAATTAATATTACTCTACATTCATGTTGCTGGATTTCGGGTTCCAGCAAAACCCTTGAGGTTCGAACTCTGGGGCACGCACGAAGACTCCTCCCTACCGTGAACACGCTTGCAATCGATCCAAGCCTAAGTACACCAGGTCGCAAAGGAACACAGAGACACAAGACTTATACTGGTTCAGGCCACCATTGTGGTGTAATACCCTACTCCAGTGTGTGGTGTTGGATTTCCTCTTGGGCTATGGATGAACAATACAAGGGAAGAACAGCCTCTGGAGGAAAGGTGTTCTTGAGCTGGTTGAGCTAGCGATGGTGGTGTGTTTCTATGTGTGATCTCCTTGGATATGATCCCCCCTCTATGATTGTGGCTAGTCCTATTTAAAGAGGACCTGGTCCTCTTCCCAAATATTGAGCAGGAAGGGAGCCAACAGCGGCAAAATTCGAAGGGAGACAAGTAGTACAGCTTATCCTGACTAAAGGCGGTCTTCGCCTGCAAAGGCTCTGGTGGTGACGCCGTCTTGGGCTCCACGGTGACATCCATACTGTCATCTTGCTGGTCTTGGTCTCGTTGCACCGATATGGAAACCTTTGCCTGATCTCTCGGGACTCCTCAGCTGCGCTTGCCGTTTTAGCAGCAAAGAGGAAACAAGGACATTGTGCATGGTGGCACCCGCCTGGTGCCCTCTTGGCCTTGGTCTTCATGGCTTACGTCATATGAACCTCTCGAGGTGTCCCTCGCCTTGATATCTCCGCTCCTCGCGAGCCAGCCTGGTGTAGATGCTCTCGAGAAGGTCTTGAGTCGTCCGCCTCGCGAGGCTTGGCCCCTCACGAGGGTCTTGGTTGCTTTGTTGATGAAGTTGGGCCGTACCAGGCCACTGGAGGAGCCACGTCCTGGGCCACAGCCAGGAAAGTCTGGGTACCCCCATTCCCAGAATGCCGACAGTAGCCCCCGGGTCCAAGGCGAGCTCGGGCTTGGCTTCGCAGCGAAGCCAAGGGTCAAGTGCGGAGCGCCATGGGCCCCAATAGCCTGCAGCCTCGATTGACGCATGGCGACGTGACTGGTCGTGGGCGTCTCCGCTTCCCCACGCTTCCTCGGCAACTACTCAATTGAACAAGTCCCTGTAGCATGCACAGAAAGGTCATCATTACCTGCGATCATGGGCGTCGCTGGTTGGCCTTCCTTTGCTATAAATGGGTAGGGAGCGTGGGCTCCTCTACACACTCGTTCCTTTTTCCGTAGCCTCTTCTTCCTTGCTCCCGTTCCATGTCTCCAATCCGAAGGTTTTCCGCCGAGGAGAAGGGTAAGGCCCCACGTACAGAGCCGGACCTCCTCCCGCCGAAGAAGAGGCCAGCCAGCTCACGAGGCACTGGCATGGGGAGAGAAGTGTCGTGGTTGTGGCACGAGCAACCTCCTCCTGGCTATCCCTTGCCCCTCTACGCGGAGGCGCAAGGCTTGGGACCAGGAGGAGGCGGCTCACCGCACCGGCGCCGCGGCCCTGACGATCGCGCCGTCGTGGCGTGCCCTACTGCTCCGCGAACCCACGCCAGGGCTTCTTCGCGCGAGCTCATTATCTGGGCGGCGATGCCTCCTAGCACTTGGATCCGCTTCCCACCATTCTTCACCGACGAGATGACATGGAGGGGCCCCTTGGAGCTCTGGCTGCAGCACGCCGACTGTGGCGCCCCGGGGACGGGAGCGGAGGTCGAGGTTGTCCGGTCGGGCGAGATCTTCATGACCCGCGGCTAGGGCGAGGTCCCCCAAGTCTGCCGCAGGGAAGGAGCCCTCTCCATCCACTTTGAGTTTGACGGCGCCTCCATGATGTTCTTCAAAGTCTTCGACGAGGAGGGTCACTGTCTTGTCTGCAGCTCTAGAGCAGGGCACCAGACCGGCAGGGTGGCCGGCGTCCGGAGCTCCTCTAGTAGCGAGGGCGCGTGGGAGTCCAGCAGCTCTCCCGAGCTCTACGAGACTCCGGAGATGAGCGATGATATCTACGTGCCCCCGAGTTGTTGCCACGCCCGGAGCAAGGCGACAGCGTCAAGCCGCCGCTAGCGCTGATCTGGATGGGGTTGGCGCCGGCACACTGTTGATGATGGTGTTGATGGTGGCATAAGGCGTTCCGACCTGCGGTTGTCCTTTCCTTTTGTCCCCTGCGTGTAATTAATCGAACCCTTTGGGGGTGTGTAAAGGATCTGTAGTGCTTCTTATGTTCATATTATCCGTATTATGAAAATTTGCGAATGCGTGTCTCGTTGTGGCTCGGTTCCCCCTTTCCATCCCCGGGGCAACTTGATGCTCTACGCCGATAGGTCCCGGTCCCCAGGCAGGCTACAGCCATCGCTGGTATGCCAGGTCGCGTGCCGTGTGTCAAGGCCAGGAGGTGAGCGGCCCGAGGTCCAGTAAGAGCCCCCGAGGCGCGATGCTCGGGAGGTCCCCTTTAGCACTCAAGTAGCCACCGTAAGGTAGGAAAGGGAGGCGACGTCGCCCCAACGAGACAACACTTGTAGGAACGCTGTGCTATGGTTTTTGGTCTTGGGGGCGTGAACTTAGCTCTGTTATCTTGGATTGACTCCATGCGACGCGCCGGACGTGCGCTTCCGCAGCCGTGGTATGGCCAGGCCAGGCCCATATGAGCCCCCTGTCCTCTCCGTGCTTTCCTTGATGCTCTACGTCCTCAAGTCCCGGCCCTCGAGCAAGCTCAGCCACCGCTAGTATGCCAGGTCACGTGCCATGGACAAGGCTAGGGGGAGGGCTGGAGAGCCAGTAAGAGCTCCTGAGACGCGATGCTCAGGAGCCCCCCTTTTAACGCGCAAGCGAATCACGTAAGAGGAGCGGGATCCCGCGGTACCGCCTGCTATCGTCCTCGGGTGGTTCCTGCGAAAGGGATTGGGGAGTGGTGCTAGTGGCCATTGATCACTCAGGAGGAGAGCGGAGGCACTGAGGGCCTGGTGAGGTGACGCACCCAGGGCGTGCCGGGGGTCAGAGCTCTATCGCTCAAGTTTTTCAGCATTGTAGGGACGGACCCATGCGCAAGCGTCGTGCCGATAGGTGAGGTCCCTGTTGTGAAGCAGGCCAAACAATGGTTAGTAGTGCGAGTGTCTCCCGGATGTGAGCCAAACAAATGATAGCGGAGGATAATCCATGAGAGGAAGCAGAGTAACTCAAACATAAACTAGGACAGTACGCGTCGCTGGGACTGGCCCGAGCGACTTGGGAATCATGTAGCCCGAGGGGCGCTCCCAACGAAGTAAGCTAAAGAGCAGCGAAGGTACATGCCACAGGGACACCCATGTGGCCTGGGAATAATGCTGCCCGAGGGGCACTCCTAGCTAAATGAACTTGGAAAGAGTCACCTAGTTTTGTTGTCGAAGCAGTGTTGGAGTAGCTGAAGACACGTGCTAGAGAAGGTCGCACCTCACGAGCCACCAGGGTCCCGAGCCTTGGGAGGCTCCGGAGGTTCTGGCACCTCCTGAAGTGTTGCCGCCATCTCCATCTGGAACACGAGATGCCTAGCCTCCTGAGCCGCTCGCATGAGGCGTTGGAAGGTGGCGGCCGCGTTCGGTAGGCCGAAGGGCATGCGAATGTAGCTGTGGGGCGGACCCACACGCGAAGGCCATGAGCGCTCTTGAGATGTAGCCCTGTTGAGCTCCAGGATGTTAATGCAGACGCGCAGCCCGACATCCTAGCCTGGATGTGGGGCTGCGCCTGGCGATGAGCGATGGTTGCCACACATGGCTCATGCTTCTTGTAATTCCTGGGTGGCCTTGATGATGAACTCCTGAGCACCAGGCGCTCCTTGCCTAGTGCCCTCGTGAGGGAAACATGCCGCGAAGCACGCCTCCACTTGGTGCCCGAGCGCCTCTCTCGTGAGGTCGGCTAGGTCTGAGGCCCTCCTGGAGAGAGCCCCTGAGCCCAGCCCGAGGAGGGCGCGGGGCGCGCCTTCCTATGCGAGGGAGGGAGGCACCCCAGCAGTGGGCGCCGATCCTGAGGCAGTGCCGCTGATGACGCTTCCCTCTTGTGGTCCTTGGTGGAGCGACTGCTTCTTCGCCTTGGGGGCGACCTCCTGAGGGTGGTTGTCTGGGTCTTCTGCCGCTGTGGCTTGGTATGCGCGTTCGAGTGCACACACAACATCTTTCTCTTTGCAGGCGATGATGATGATGCCCGCAGTTCCTGGGAGCTTGAGGACGTTGTAGGCGTGGTGGACCACGGCCATGAACTTGGCCAGCGTCGGGTACCCGAGGATAGCGTTGTATGGAAAGCGGATGTGAGCAACGTCGAAGTCGATGAGCTCGGTGCGGTAGTTGTCACGCTGGCCGAAGGTGACAGGGAGATGGATCTGCCCTATCGGGATGGTGGAGCCATCAGTTACTCCTGAGAAAGGCTTGGTGGGCTGCAGCTGATCGTAGGGAACTTGGAGGTGGTCAAACATCTCGACGGACAGGACGTTGAGTCCTGCCCCACCATCGATGAGGGTCTTGGTGACTTGAACATTGCTGATGACGGGCGAGCAGAGCATGGGGAGTGCCCCAGTGGTGGCCGCACACTTGAGTTGGTCGGACGAGATGAACGTGATGGCGCACTTGGACCACCTGAGAGGATGTGCAGCCTCGAGCCTGGGGAGCACAGCATTCACCTTGCAAGCAAACTGCTTGAAGAGGCGCTGCTAGGTTGGGGTCTGAACGCCACCCAAGATGCAGGCGACAGTGTGCGGCTCCTGGAAGCCCCCCAGCCCCCTCGTCCTGATGGTGGTCATCGTTTCTCCTTGGTGGTGGTGCCAGTGGAGGCAAGCCAGCATTGCCTTGAGGGCGGTCGTCACAAGCCTGGTCCCTCCAGGCGCCCTCGCGAGGCTGGTCGCGCCACTGGTCCTCCCGAGGCCGGTCGCGCCACTCCTGGCGGGGGCCACGGTCGTCCCAGCGTCCTCCCCTTCGTCCTGCTCCTCGCTCGTAGCCCTAGTCGCTGTGCTTGGGGTGTTGACCGAAGCACCCGTCTCGGATGGCCCTGAGCTCCTGGCATTCAGTGGTGTTGTGGCTGTACATGTTGTGGTAGGCGCAGAAGGGCCGACCGTTCTTGGAAGATTCTGGCTGGTCGCGCCCGCGCTTACTGTCTGGCTCCACCGCAAGCACAACAGCTCCCTTGCGCTTCACATCACTACAAAAAAAAAAGACACATCCGTGACATTTTGGGCCGAACGAATTTTTTTTCTGTCATACATATGACACTTCTATGACGATAATTATGACAAAACCCGGTATCATCATAGATGTGGTGGGCTCCTACTTCTATGACAAAAAATCATGACAGAAAATGGGCTTTTCATCCTGGGCGGGATGGAGATGCAGCTGCATGACATTCTTTGGGCCATCCATAATGGAAAAAACCATGGTAGAAGCGAGGGCGAGGAAAATTTCGGGGAGTTCCCGGTTACGGTGGGAGGTCGGGGGCCGAGCGATGCGTGTTTCTCTCGTACACGTATGCGCGTGTGTGCGAGGCGTTGGCTCTAACTGAACCCGAGCGAGGCGTTGGGCCCTAGCTGAACCCGAGCGATTGCACTGCAGGCTACGCATTACTGAACCCGAGCGATTGATCGACGGCTGTTAACTGAACCCGATTGAGCGATTCCTTCGCTACTGCTGCTAACTGAAGCCGATTGATGCTGCCTCTGGGATGAATAGTGAGCGTTGCGGGGGGGGGGGGGGGGGGGGGGTTGGATGAACAGTGGGGGTGGATGAACAGGACCCCGTGGTGTTGCCTCTGGATGAACAGGACCCCAAGCGATCAAGCCGGTTCGGGCTAGATGAATAGGACCCCGCGGAGGGCTGGATGAACAGGACCACCCTGTGAGGGCAGGATGAACAGTAGATGGTGGAGGGCTTGATGAACAGTAGCTCGTGGAGGGGTGGTTGAACAGGACCCCGTGGAGAGGGCTGGTTGACCAGTAGCCTGTGGAGTAGCGCACGGTGGAGGCTAGATGAACAGGAGCCCGTGGATGAGAAGTTGCAGGTGGAGGCTGGAGGAGGTCGACGGTGGATGAGCAGTAGCTCCTGGAGGCTGGAGGGGGTCGACGGTGGAGATGAACAGTATTCCGTGGAGTCCCGTTTTGCGGTACGCCACACCCCTCCCGATGAACAGGACCCCCGTTTTGACCGTAGGAGGTCTGTTTCGTCCGTTTTGCGGTACGCCACACCCCTCCCGATCAACAGGACCCCCGTTTCGACTATAGGAGGTCCGTTTCGTCCGTTTTGCGGTACGCCACACCCCTCCCGATTAACCGAACCCCCATTTCGACCGTAGAAGGTCTGTTTCCTCCGTTCTGCGGTACGCCAGGCCTCGTTTCCATCACCTGTTCCGTCCAAGCCCTCCCGATGAACACGACCATGCATTCCGTTCCGATGCGTTCAGTTGCCTCCCCATGAACACGACACATTCCATTGCCTCCCCATGAACACGATGCATTCCGTTGCCTCCACATGAACACGACGACGACGTCGTTTCTCCATTCCGACCCAGCCATGTACATGAGCCCTCGCCGTACGTATGCGCGAGTAGGCGTTCGAGACCCTGCCCGTATGTACGTATGTGGCCGTATTTTCTTTCTTGCACCCTGGCCGCTGTACGTATGTGTACATGCTACGTGTGCGCCTCTACTACAACACGTGCGCGCCTCTACATCCACCAGTATATATGTACATACACGTTCGTGACCAGAATGACAACACTACGTATGCTTCGACCAGGTGGGTCCCGACTGTCAGGCACTTCCTTGCGTGCGAAGATGTAGCTGGTGGGTCCCAGCAGTCAGGGGGGTGAATCATTTTGTTTTTTTGCCCGGACGCACTTCCTTGTGTGCGAAGATGAAACTGGTGGGTCCCAACAGTCAGGGGCAAATGTTTTTTTCGCGAAATATGGTGGTTCATCCGGTGGGCCCCCGCTGTCAGGTGGAGGAATAATTATTTTGCACGTAATAAGGAGGCACTTCCTTGCTGCGGCCATGGACACAGCTGTCAGCCTCTCCACGTACAGTCCACGTCCGATGGAAGCCGTTCCTTGACCACGTTGACCACGCCGCGCCGAGAGCACCAGGGCGGTGGACGACGGCGAGGCCTAGGAAGGGGATGACACGGAGCCGGGGAAGACGCGACAGTGGATGCCCACGCGTAGAGGAGTACAAGGGTTCACTGGTTCGCTGCGGTGTGAGGCTGCCGTCGCCACAGAATAACAGGGGGTGTGTGTGAGTAGAGGGATGGCTTGGCCAGTGGTGGGAGTAGTAGGGGACGGTGAGGCCTCCGCCGCATCACAGCCGGCCACGGGAGGCAGGAGCACGAGGCACGACCGGCGCTGGTTTGGGCGGCTGGAGCAAGAAGACCAGAGGTTGAAGAAGCACTACGGCCGTTGGATGGACATCGTACGGTCACTGAAGCTAGAATCGTGCATATTGACTAAGTTGACAAAGCCCTCCGTCCCCGTCAACTTAGTAGGCCCACAAGTCAGCCTGCCACTATACTGGGTCCCAGCTAACAGGGGGAGTATTCATTTTTTTTGTGCGTAATAAGGAGGCACTTCCTTGTGTGCGAAGATATAGCTGGTGGGTCTGAGCTGTCAGCAGCGGTAACATTTTTTTCGCGAAATACAGAGGCCCTTTCAGTGGGTCCCTGATGTCAGGTGGAGTAATCATTATTTTGCGCGTAATAGGGAGGCATTTCCTTGCATGCGGCCGTGGACCCAGCTGTCGGCCTCTCCACGTACAGTCCACTTCAGATGCATGTCGGTCGTTGACCACGTTGACCAGGCCGCGCCGAGAGCACCAGGGCGGTGGATGACGGCAAGGCCTAGGAAGGGAACGACACGGAGGCAGGGAAGACTCAGCAGTTGTTTCCCACGCGGAGGGGAGTACGACTGTACGAGGGTTTACTGGTTCATCTACCGTCGCCGGAGAATAATAGCAGGTGTGGGTGAGTAGAGGGATGGCTAGGCCAGCGATGGGAGTACAGTGGGGTGGTGAGGCCTGCACGGCAGCACAGCCAGCCGCGGAGAGGAGGGAGCAGGCAGTCCCGCCGGCGCTTGTTTGAGCGGCTGGAGCAGGAAGAGCAGAGATTGAAGAAGCATGACGGCCGTTGGATGGACATCCAACAGTCAGTGCTTGTGCGTCAACCTTTTTTTAGGAAAGCCTCAAATCTGTGGAAAACAGCATACAACCCATCTGCCATTATTTCTAATAATTTACAGCCCATTTGCTAATTCTTAAGGTTTTTTTTGGAGCCCATATTCTTTTTGTTAGCATTATAGCCCATATTGGCGGCTGGAGCAAGAAGATCAGAGATTGAAGAAACACGATGGCTGTTGGATTGACATCCAACGGTTATGTCTGCTAGAATCATTTGTTGACGTATATAATAACTAAAAAAATCTTGCATACGCGTCAACTAAACAGGCCCACAAGTCAGACCACTCCCTCTTTTTTTTAATAATTTATATATAGCTCATGGCAACTTCTTATGCAATTTATTGCAGTCGTTTTTTTTGGTTGGCCAGGGCCAATTTCACATATTTTTGTGGGTTCCAAACTATTTTTAATACTGAAAAGTCGAGCCAGATTTAAAGTACTTTGAAGATATATTTAAATTAGGTTAATGCCCAGTGAAATAGGAATCTGAAAATGTGAAAAAATTCAGAAATCATAAAGTAATTGCCAATTTGTCATCTGTTTTTATATTTACAATCCATTTCATATTACTTTCAAGATTTGCAGGCGTCTTGAAAGAGTTGCAGCCATTAGGGCGTAGAAAAATAAGTAGGCCTGGATTGGGTATTCTTTAGAAAAAATAAATTGGGCTCATTTTCACAACGAAAAAATAGCTGGGCTAGTCACATGGTGAACATAAAATATAAGCGTGGGCTAGACAGGCCACAGCCGAGTTCAAACGCTGCTCCGTCTCAACAATACCAAACAAAAAAATACTGCTCGAGTAGCTATGTCCCAGGTGTCAGCCGATCTTGTGTTGTTCTCTTGTCTATTGACTATATACGCTCACAATGTCGTGGGTCCCAGATGTCAGCAAAACACTAGGAGGAATCATTTTATTTTTCCATACGCTGACGTGGTGGGCCCCTACTGTCATCCTCTCCACGTACTTCTGTCGATTCCTGTTGTTTGTTGACCATGTTGACAACGCGAGAGGGCGGCGCCACGGCGAGCGCACCAAAGCACGCGGAGGACGTCGGTGTTAACGATTTAGGAGATGGTGGGGCGACGATGCGTGCGCTCAGGCGCAACCAGCCGTGGGAGGTGGAAGCAGGCGGCCCCGCCGGCGCTGGTTTGGTTTTGGCGGCTGGAGGAAGACAGGACTGAAGAAACACGACAGACTATAAAAGCAGCAGGAGTACTTAACAACCTTAACTGAAACCAGCAGGGGCACTTAACAACCAAAGCTGAAAATAGTATGAGTACTTATACAGGTTCAACCGTACAAAGCACGCCTCAAACAATGCTACTTTGCCTACAGTTAACCAAGGGTGAGGCCGCCAAGCCCCAGGACAAGGCCCAGGCGCCACCCCGCGCATCCACAACCTTCTGAAAGTGGCTTCATCTCGCAACATGGTCAATAAATAGGATATTTGCTTTAGAGCCATGGAAAAGCATGAACATAATCTTCTGTCCTATTCTCCAAGATGGACGGGCCTTCATTATTTGAGACCACCCATGAATTAGTATCGTTTCACCTCCAAGGGGAATTGAGTAGGTTGACATAAACATCATGTTGTGACCAAGCGCAAGTCTGACCCGGCCATGGTCAAGCATCTGTATAGGAACAATATAACTCGGCAGTTCCTGTTTCAAGAAGATCACAGCTGTAAAACTGTGTATAAGCAATAGTTTATGAACAACATATATAACAGAAAACAGCTCGTACCATAAGTTTCTCGACACAGTTGGACCTGTTCAACGAGTGCAGCAGTGGCACACATATCCCACGTGGCCTTCCACCATTGAAACGCCCCACAAGGACCTCAAGACGATCAATGAAGTGTAGGAACTTGTGGATGTCGATCCAGTCAACTTCAGTGCCATTAGTTACAGCCGAGTTATTACAGAGTAACAAACGAGTAGACTGCTTAACTTTGAAAAAACCTACACGTGCCACCAATTATAAGAAAATATTAGTTAGAAGTAGCATATTTGTGAGAGATTCGTTGCTACTTCTAAAGTGAAATTGTGATTAGTTAGACAGAATAGGTGGATTAAGAAGTAATCGAGGCAACAAGCAAGAATCAGATACAAAACTAACATGGATGAACAATTGGAACAACGTCAGGGTGGAAGATCGCAGTGAAAATGAGACCAGGTTCTGCTATTTCCATCAACATTCGTGCACCAACTTTCAGTCCGTAACACTTGAGAAAGTTTATCCAAGTTCGGCCATAAAAAAAGCTGCGATCTTCTTGGTTCATGAACCCAACTCGAAACTTATATCCAAGGCTTGTGTTCACTGTGACCATTAAACTAGTGTATTCAGTTATGGCAAGGCCGAGCATCTTGAGTACATGTGTTCTGGCAGAGCAAATAATACATTGTAGGAAAAATAATATGAGAACACAGCATGTTCAAAAAAACCTACCCTCCCGGATAGAAAAGAGGATTATAGGAACATACTGTGCATGTTTCAAAATGCTGTGCTAGGATGAGAAGGAACAAGTGTGGCCTCTCACCGAGGGCGCAGAAACCTATAGGGTACTCGCACTTTGGGCACTGCAAATGAAACACACTAGATTCAGTAGGAAGAAAAATGCATCACGGCGGCGGCTGCCATCCTAGGATTACCTGCGACCAAGGGACTTGGATTTATCGGGGATGGATGAAGAATTCGTACCTGGTTCTCCATGAGAAAACCCTATGCAATCGCCGAGAGGGGGTTTTCTATGAACAAGCAGACGAGGGAGAAGGGGATTCAGGCCCAGTGAAATATTGCCGCTTCGTCCGTCCAGCTTACTGCTTAAGCTGGAAAGGGGGGTTGTGAATTGACGGCTCATTGCATTACTGCGGCGCTACGACCGGGGTGTGTCTACCGTGAAGTTGTGTGCTCTAATTTGTGCATATGGCACGTGGACCCCGTTGCCGGTTGCCCCACATATCAGCGAAAGGAAGTAGAAAGACAGGAGTAACTAGTTACACATAAATATATTTTTTGACAGAGAGATACTCCCTCTGTAAAGAAATATACAAATATTTTATATCACAGACTCACCTTGCCGAGAAATATACTCCCTCTACAACGCACGGTCAGTATGGGGGTTCAGCCTTTTTTATGGGGGTTCAGCTGAGAATATAATACTCAGATAGGCTCACGGTTCTGGACTTTGGGCCGCAGGCCGATCCTGCATGTTTGGGGGCCCATGTGTTTTACCTCAGCGCTTTTCATATTGCAAGCGACCGGTACGGCACTGGTTTTAGATGTTGTCGCAAGGCGAATACACAAAATTGAATAAAGCACGACAGCTGTTGGAATGAAATTGAACGACAGTTCCTAACCAGCAATCAGAGTTGCAATTCTATCAATGATATACCATATGATAAATAATACTGTCGTACTACTTATACACACAGGACACTTGTTTCACCATGCCAGATTATTACATCAAAATCTCTTGGAGGATAGATCAGTTCGGCAGTTGCGTGCTGCTACTGAAGAATTTCAAAGTTGATTTGGACCAGCTCTCCTTGCCGAGAAAGTTCGATTTTGACATCATCCCCTACCACAAGATATGATTTAGATTTGAACCTTGACCATCCTTTAGCATCAATCATCATGCGACCATCCTTTGTACTTACGGTATATTGAGCAGGTTCATTCACACCAAGGATGCGCATGGGAAGAGAAACTTGGCCACGGTCGCCCGGATTGTTGAATGACTCCCTCGTTGCTCTAGGAATTCTCTATTTGCAAATAAGAAGACATACCCAAACAGTTAGATCAACACAGTGAATCATGTGAAACAACATGGAAAGAAAAAAGAACGAAGCACTTGGGCGGCCAATACTTACCAAGAAGGTGGACATGTCGGTTTTGTAAGGAGTTTGGTATATGAAGTGCGAACTGCAGCCCAGTATGTTGCCGGTGCAACTGCACGGGCCAGAGCAGATGCAAGTGCAAGTGTTGGTGTAGCCGCTGCTGCTGCCGGAGATGGTGCTCCTTGTAGAGCTGGTGCCGGTGTGGGAGCAGGTGCCGGTGTCGATGCCCGATCCTCCGGTAGATCAGACTGATCCACTGACGCGGTCGGTGCCCAATCCTCAGCTGGATCAGACTAAGCTGCTGCCGCTGTCAGTGCTAGAGCAACTGCTGGTGCTCGATCTATGCGAGACAACGGCGATCGTGTCTGGTCTGCTATGAACAGCTTTCTAACTTGACTAGGATCCATGACCGTGATCCAGTTTTTTTCTTCATTTCTTTTAAACGCGAGAAGGACTAATTGTGGCCTTTTTGTTAAACCAAACTGCAGTTCAACATATGGATTCAGCTTGTACTCAGACAACAGACTGATCCAATTTTTTCCAGTAATATAAGTGATGGACAGTGCCTTCGTTACTGACATGACATAAGAAGTGAAACCTGCAAAAATATCCATCGTAGAGCAAACCAAACGGTTTATTCTGTGATGAATGTCACATGGCAAAACCTGCATCGTAAAATTGCAGGAAAAGAAAGAAAGCATGACATTAAATCAATAAGATTTAGATAGTAAATCAATAAGATTTACTTGATGTGACATAGTGAATCCTTACTAGAAAGTCACTATGTTGAAGTACTAAACCAAAGATTGATCGTCCAACTACACGTGGCATGCAGGGGCCCTGCCTACTCCCACAAGCAGGACAGTCCAAAGTTCGTGACAAATCGTATGGACCGAACATCCATGGGACTGGAAATCCTGGTGGGTGCGATAAACCCTATAATGCATACAGATATTGGGGTGTAACCATAATTGATAAACTGTCCTCATAAAAAATATGATCTGGATACTTCAAAATATACAGACTAAATTGAGTGGACAGACATTAACATGGACCATTCTCAGGACTGACCACACACCAAAAGCGGCAGTACTAATAAACAATACAGGGTTCACAAACACAAATCAAGTACTGAACAATAGTACTTACAACAGACAAGCAAAGTTGCACTAACTAAACTCTGCAGACTATTTCTTGCCACCGACCTACGGGATGAACCCCGCATAACTGACTAGGCCATGGACTTCGTGTGAGATGTCTACATGCACCATCACCATCTTGTCAACCTTGGAGAACCTAACAGAGTGGTCTTTCCACTCATAATCATGATGATGAAGACAGGCTACATCAGATTTATTGGGAAGCTTTACAAGAACCACACCCTTCATAATCGAAGGCACATCCAGGAAATTGTTGTGGTCAAGTACAACCTCGAGAACACGCCTGACAACAATGCTACATGAAAACACTAGTTCAGGACAAGTGGATAGTTCAGTAGTAGAACTCATCATCAGGTCTTCCAGTTCACACGGCATGACTTTGAGAACTTCATCTCCACCGTGGACCTGGTTCTAATTCAAATAGAAACCATATTTTATTACTACCTCCCTTCAGAAATATAAGATGATTTTCGATATTATACTCCATATATGACTACATATACGCATAGAAATGAGTGAACAAAGACACTAGAACATGTCTTCAAAGGCATGAGAGCAGAGGGATTACATGCAATATCGATAACACAAGTTACTGAGGCAAATATACCCACTTAAAAGGTAGCATTGATGTTCATAAAGTACTCCCTCCGTCCCAAAATTCTTGTCTTAGATTTGTCTAGATACGGATGTATCAAGTCACATTTTAGTATTATATACATCCGTATCTAGACAAATCTAAGACAAGAAATTTGGGACAGAGGGAGTAGTTGAAAGTAATCTATAAGAAATCAGTGTCAACCTCTCGCATGTTTTGGTCAAAAGAGGAATTTAGAACCGTCATTTGGCACACAAAAATCACATGCAAGATCACCCAGAAAGTTGTACTACTAGTACTAGTACTGCGTGTTAGATGAAAAAACATGATCAAGATCGAGAAAAAGATCGTCAAGAAGAGATATTACCTGGACTTGCTTAATGAGGGATCCCGGAGAGGGGGGCTTGGACAGGGCGATGGCTTTGAGCTTGTCTGCGGTAATCTCGGCGGGGTGCTTGCGCTTCTTCGTACCATGAGCCTCGACGATTTTGGCCGGAGCCATAGACATCACTTCGGCCGGTGCTCCAGCGTCCATCAAGAAACTGTCAAATAGAAATAAAAGAAAAGAAACCATAATCACAAACCCAAAAGAAGAAAAGAGAGGGAGTTATAGGATCAGTCTCAGGGTTGCAAGACCGGGCCTTGGCCAGAATCAACACCATTGATGCGCTCACCTTTCCTTCTTTGGGAGAGAAGAACAATGGCAGAAGCAGGTCGGAGTTTTCTTGAAGAAATAAGGAACAAGATGAGGCAGAAGCGAGGGTTGGGTAGAGAGGAAGCTGAGAGAGAAGATTGAAATGATGGTTGCTTCGTCCGTCCAACTTACTGCTGGAAAGGAGGGGGTTTTGTGATTAGACGGCTCATTGGGCATTACTGCGGCGCTTCGATCGAGGTAGTCTACCATCACTCTACTACGGAGTAATTTAGTGCATGGCTGGTGCACCCCGATGCTGGCTGTCCCACACATCGGCAAAAGTGAGTAATTTAGTGCATGGCTGGAGGAGGATCCGCACGGTAGAGCGTGTCCACTGTTTTTCAAAAGAAAAAAATGATTACAGCAAGCGTTTCCACTCTTACGACAGAGGAGTGCGAAACACGGCAGCCACTTGAACATACACAGTGCTCCTACTACTAGGCATGTGGAGTGGTTCATACGTCAGTACTACACAATCTTGTTGCTAGTGTAGTAAGATATGACGATAACAAATGATGTTGTGCGCATGTCAACTACTCCTATACGTAACATAGTACCGCTCTTTTGACTGTCCGGTCGAGAATGAACAGTGAGATCAATGTTAACATAACTAGGTCCATAGCGCACGGAGAGTACGGTGCTACAATACTCCACGAAACATGAACCATATGAAGCATGAATAGTGTTAGGCAGGGTGTATGAAGGGTGCACGGGATGGGAGCAAAAGTTCCCTTCTCGACCCACTTTTGGGTGTTTGGTAGAGTGCATGAAGGGTGCATGAGTCCACACTAGTAGGTTGACAAAAATACACGAAGAGGAAACAACTATATTGAGATGAGAATGCAACCAAACACACCCACACGCTTTGTGCTATAGTGACTGATCTGCACAGTCTGAGTTTGATCCAACGGTCATGTTGCGCCGAGACATGGACATGCCCATGCAGACGGCGCCTAAACACCACCGAAGTCCCTTTGCTTCTCGAGGCGCACGATGTTGATGATGCAGGGTGCAACCGCCCGAAGAGCCCGCTCCCGGTCGACGGGAGCCAGCTCGTCAAAGACGGCATCCAATGGCACGAATGGATTCCGGTGACGGAGCCCTGAAAGGATTCGCCCAGAAACGGCGATGGCAGCCCACAACCCCTCCTTGTCCAGCTCAGCCCCCACCATCGCGTAGAGACGGCTCAGCTCCTCGGAGATATAGGTGAAGAAGGAGACCAGGTCAGGAAGCCGCAGCTCATTGAAGTCGACCGGGTGGTCGAACGGGTTTAGCCCGACGGCCGGCAGCGTCGCGCTGGCACGACGGTAGGCATCGCGCAGAGGCAACACGTGCGTGGCAACTTGGTTCACCAGGTGGCTGAGGCAATCCTGGACCTCGTCACGATCGGCCCGCTCGCGCTCCAGCCGGCTCCCCTGACGGCCTATCGTATCTCCCGCTTTCTGCAGCAACACCGCCGACGCCTCGAGCATCTTTGTGGTGGACGCCTGCCGCTTTTGAAGCTCCGTGAACTCCCGCACATAACAGAGGAGCATGGCACTCCTCTCCTCCTTGAGCTCACGGAGCTCCACGTCCTTGGCCCTGAGCTCCGCATCCTTGGAATGGAGCTCCTGTGTCAGGCGCCTCACCTCGGACTCCGTGATCTGCTGCGCCGCCATGGCACCAGGTAGAAGCAATGGGGAGAGGAAGCAAAGGGGGCGAAACGGCCGAAAGGCAATGCAATCTCCGGGAAGGCGGAGGGAGTGGGGAATCTTTTGGTTTTCACCACAGTAAAACACCAGTCGACGACTTCTCACTTCAGGGAGCAGTGGTTTTTTACAGGCGGAGTCATCATGACTAATTGCTGCCGCGCCTGCTCCCGTCAATCAAAAAATTAAAAATCCTGCCGTGCATGCTCCCGCCAATCAAAAAATTAAAAATCCTGCCGCACCCAAACACCAGAGCAACGGCATGGTGGATATTTAAATTTACCTGCCGGCGAGTAGATAAAAAAAGGGGTGAAAAAACAAATGTGGCGGCGGCCTAGCTAATCGGTCGAACTAGCCCAACTAGCTAGCCACCGTGCTTCACTGATGTACTCGGCGGGAAAGGTGATCTTTCGTGATTTGACGACTCATTTACTTGCTTCGGCGCTACGACCGAGGAGGACCCAGAAAACACGCGGTAGGGCGTCCCACGTCAGGAAGAATATATGCGTGCACCACTCGGGAGGACCTCGAAACCGCGCGGTAGGGTGTGCCATGTCTCCGCACGGAGGAAAAATGTGTGTGTAAAAATATACTGTATCAGACGTAGTACCTATGGTTCGACCTCGGGACCCAGCCAGTCGGTCGAAAACACCCCACTAGCCACACAGCTTCATCATGCAAACGTGGCACGGAGGATAGATGTGGTTAGCTCCGTCTCGACCGGCCATAACGTCTCTTGTTCTAGGCGATTCTTCTATTTTCCAAGCTATTTTTAGTTGTAATAACACCACGGCAAGCTAGCGCCACTCTTCGTGTGTGCCCGTGCAAAGGTTTGACGATGGAGAGAAGAGAGATTGAGATCACAGACCTGGGACCCACCAGTAACTGAGACAACGGTCATGCATGTGTTGACGAGGCACTCCCTCTACTCTACTCAACGCAAGTACTATATAAATAAAATCAAGTTATGGGACAAAGCCAACAACTGTTCATTTTTTCAGGCTATCGACTTACGCTTTGTAGTCCAGGTTGCCAGTTCGAATCTCGTCTTTCAGATTTGTTAGTTTTATGCCCAAATTTGATTAATGACAAGTGGGACCCCTGTGTGTTGTTTCGATATTTTAGTGTAGGATGGTTTTTTTGAACAAACACTTTGCGCGGTTAGACAAGTAATGGCACGAGTTACACATATTTTGCAAGTTTAGAACAAAAATGACAGTGGCTTAGAGTATCACATCCAACCCGCAGCTTAGATACTATGGTGATACAAGTTTTTACACCATTGGAAGTGAGATCCAATGGCTTGGGAGTAGTCTTTGTAATTATGCGCAATTTCCAAACTCTCCACAGGTTTTTTTGCAAATAAAACATTCAGGCCTCGTGTGTGCCGCTGCATCTTTGATCCAACGGCTCCCCGGTGCTCATATTAGGTGCTCCCCGTAGCTTAATTACCCGCTACGGCGATATGAACATCTAGGTCGTATGATCAGTGATCAGATGGCACATGCGTAGTACTTGTACTTTCTGCGCATTTCCCAAACTCTATCAGCCGTATATTGCAAAAACATTCAAACCTCCTATTGTGGGCTGTTAGATCTCAGTGAACTCGTATCACAATAGAATCTACGGTGCGGGAGCACCTCATACTCTCTCGTGCGAGAAAACATAAGGTGCTATCGCAGCTTGGATGCTACGGTGATACGAGCTTGGAGGTCGTTTGATCTGAGATCCAATGGCATCTGAGCAGTCTTTGTGCTTGTAAGCAGTGGCCGAACTCTTTTGGGGCTTTTCTACAAAAAACCATTTGAACCACCGAGGAGGTGTTGGGTCACAAATCCAACGCCTCCGAAGAGCTTATATCACCAAAGCATCTAAGGTGTGGTAGCACTTGATATTCTTACATACAGGAGAATATGATGTCCTCCTTCATCTTAGATGCTACGGTGATACGAGCTTCGAGGGTCGTTGGATATGGGATCAAAGGGCATCTAAGTAGTTTTTGTACAAATTGTGTGAAATTCTCAAACTCATCAAGGTTTCCTGCAAAAATATTAAGACACATCATGTGAGCTGCTATATCTCAGATCTACAAGCTCCAAGCAACTCGTATCGGCATATAGTATCTAAGGTATGGGGGCACATGATATTCTCCCGGGGAGGAGGGGTGGGGGGTGCACAACCAATCGGTGGCTGGGAGTGTGGGGACAAATATAATCTAAACAACCCTAAACAAAGCTCCACAATTTTATCTAAGGTCGAGGGGTTGACCCCCGACAATCATAGCTCCGCCTAAACACAAAATTTGCATGTACTATAGTACTAGAATTAATATTCATGTTTCAGTTTCATGTTCATTTTAAATATTGAACTAAGGACCATGGATGTCTTACATTTTACTCCCTTCGTTCCTAAATATTAGTCTTTTTAGAGGCTTCAAATGGACTGGCACATACGGATGTATATAGACATATTTTAGAGTCTAGATTCACTCATTTTGCTCCGTATGTAGTCACTTGTTGAACTCTCTAAAAGACTAATAATTAGGAATATAAGGAGTATTTTTGAATTCGTGTCATACATGCATGGTTTGGAAAAATAGATGCACTATACTTATTGGATTGTTGTTGTGTTCGTGCGTGTGTGTCTCTGTGTGTGTGTGTGGTCATATGCTTGATACATACAAACTTTTCTCACCTCCATATTGTTCATCTTTTAAATTTGAATTTGCATTGGAAAACTTACTAGGGATACCATGAAATGTGAAATCCACGTTGACATCACTATATCACAAACTCACTCTAATTCAACAACTTGTCATAAATCAATTACCACGTTGAGATTAGTATTTGCAAGGAAAATACGGGTATTGTAATACACATACATTCGTTCGGCAATTTAAAAGGTTCCTTTCGTATTCTCGAATGGTAGGACCCAACGGCGTACCAGCCAGACCTTGGCTCATGTTGATCCTAAAAAAACCGGGCTCGTGTCCTTCGGTGGCGTGCGTGGTACGCACATTAGGCAACCCCAACCAGTCGAGACTCAGCGTTTCAAGTCGAAATATCTGGCGGCCAGAATTCCAGCCATAGGAAATTCCCCTCATGTCCCCGGTCCATAATGACTACCGATGAACAATGAAGGGATGCTTTAGTAACTAGACAATGTTACCTACCGTGCTGAGCACGGCTCAATTCCCTCGGTCGCCGCTCGTCAAGGTCACCGGTCAACTGCATTGCCTAGTACTACTACTACTACACCAGGATGAGCACAGAATTGAGCCCGTTTGTTCGTGCCTAGTACTTGAGTTAATATATCAGGCAATGCACTGGTACGGAGGGATTATCCTTTTACTCTGCATATATAACTTGTCTGAAGTCTAACTAAGCAAAATGGTTGACCAAATCCTTTCTTGAGAAATACAACAGGACAGATGTACGGCTTGAAAATTTATTGCATGATGCAGGTTATGATATTGTTTCGAATCCTGGATCTTAAATTTCAGAAAATCCAAAAGTGAGCATAAATTCTTGAAACTAAGCATGGTCACGTGATATGGCACAAATATTACTTCGTAAGTTTTTTCTTCAATTTGAGACAAGCTGCTTATGACAAGTTGCACAAATGAAGAGCCAAGGTATTTTGGAACAAAGACCTGTCACGTTAAGCCGAACGCTTTCACTATTGAAACCCTGGGTGTTTACGTGCCGCCACGAGTCCCCGCTTCTCATCGGCAGGTGCCGTCCGCGCAAGCGTGTGAGTCGACGGGAGGCGTGCGAGTAGACCGCTGCGCCGGCTATCAGGGAGGTGTGTGAGCAGACCGCTGTGCAGGCTCACCGGGAGGCGAGCCCTTTGACCAGGCTCTACCGCCCACCGTCGTCCCAACTGCTCCCACTTTTAATGTCGCCGGCGCCGCAGTTTAAAATCAACGCCGCACTACCCGGTATCGCTACAATCCTCTCTCTTCCTCTCCGATTCTCCTGTCATCTACCTCCAACTAGCCTGACCTAAACGTACGCCATGCCGCATCATGATGGTCTGCCCTTAGTGTTCCAGTTTCCTGAGGAAGACACCCACCCGGAGTCTCAAGAACATAAGGCGATTTGGGACGAGCTTGAACTGGCCTTGCAGGAAGATGTCGTGCCTGTCCCAGCTCCCGTTCCGGCTCCCGTCGCCCCGACTACACAAGCGCCCATCCCCGTGGCATTGATGGGCTGGGAGCCGCACATTGTCACCGAGCTTGATCCCACGGGGTTCCATGAGGTCCCCGCCGACTTTCACGCGCCCGTGCACCTGCGAGCGCATGCACCTGCGCATGCACTGACGTGCACGCCCGTGCTGGTGCCCGTGCACCTGCCAGCGCATGCGCGTGCGCGTGCACTGACGTGCGCCCCCGTGCCGGTGCCCGTGCCCACGAATGTCTCCACCGCGCCGTTGACAGCGTCTGTCCCTCCAGTCCCTCACCAACGCCAGTCGCCTCCTCCCGCCAGTTGACTTGCTCCGAAGTCGAGAACATTTTGGCCTTCCTTGAATCTAGGCCAACGTCCAGGAGTACGCCAACAACAGCGCAAGACGCCGCCGTCACCGTCGGTCTGTGCCCCGATGACACACAGAGCACGGCAGAGGAGCCGCTTCCCACCGCGAGACGCCTCCACCGCCGCGTAATCTAAATTTGCCATGAAAAACATTCGGATTGCCATGCTTAAAATCCGAACGTTTATCATTTCCGTTTATTTTATATCGATCGTCGTATAATTTAAAGTCAGAGTCAGACTGAACGAAATGTATGGTTTGATCGATTGAATGTTCTGCTAGAGCCATATCAAATTAAATATAAAACGTCATCAAGCCACATGTATTCCTTGTCATCCAACGACCTAGACTGCTTCAATGTCGAGCGCTCAACACGTTTAGCGTGCAGTTACTTTCATGCCAAAAATAGTGCTAATCACATGACAACACGCAAATAATATTCTAGTACTTAATATCCACATGCACTTAATATACTTCCAAATTAACGTGCATTGCACGTACACACTGACTAGTGCTGCTAGTATGTGAAACTGGTGCCGTCACTTGTGAACGCGTCCAGATATGGTCAACGGCAACATCGCCCGCGAGTTCTTCCTGTTTGCCCGTGCGTCTAAACACAGAAGGGGAGGAGAGAGAGAGAGCACACATGGAACCCACCAGTAAGTGATGGTGAATTGTACTAAAAATAATATTACATGTTATCCATTAATTAGGCTGTGGTAATATAAAAACATTATGTGAACAAAAGGGGTACAACAAACATTGCTATTCTACGTATGTTGCCTATTGACGTGCGGCTTGAAGGCCCGGTCGCATGTTCAATCCTCGTCCTTTATTTTTTAATTTGTATATGGGTCCAAATTTGTTTCATGACATGTGGGCCCCTCGGTGTGTAGTTTGTAGCACTTTAATTTGTGGGTCGAAATTTGTTCCATTCCAAATGGACTATCGGTGTGTAGTTTTGTAGCTTATTTATAATAATTAAAGAGAACAACATAGTTTTTTCAATAATACCATGGTGCGACATTGAAGGCGAGAAAGGACGTGCGAGAGAGTGATGACCGAGCTAGAGGGAAATCAACTAGGGGAGTTGCGTGGGTTGCAACGGTGTTTGGAGTAGTTGTGGGCCGAATGCTATGAAAATATAATCTAAACCGACCGGAATAAATGCCTACACAAATTAATCGAAGGTTGGAGTGCCCCTCGCAATGTAAATAGCTCCGGCTTTGCGAGGGATGGAGAGGTAGTAGCTTCAACACGTGGAAGATATGGTGTGAGAAAGCGAGGTCAATCGAGAGACATATAGATAGAGAGACAAAGTGAGTGTGGTCCGACATTCATTGAACAAATATATATGCTCTGGAGAGATATTGTCCTATTGAGCTTTTTGGTAAGGGTGAGGGCTGTAAGATAGAGCTTGAGAGATGATCCAGTCACAGACGTGTAGATATATTTTGTGTGTGGGAGGAAGCAAGGTCAACCGATCACATAGGGTCGCCGTGTGATTGAAAGAGTGAGATGGGTTGGAGAGAGTGACCTAGATAGACGATGTGCGTGAGAGAGTATACAATATGAATAGGTCGAATCAGGCTCAAACATGGTGATATATCGTTTTTGTCTGTGAAAGAGCAAGGTCAATCGAGACATACGGAGAGAGAGAGAGAGAGAGAGAGAGAGAGAGAGATAGATTGAGTGAGCGTGGCCCACCATGAGGTCGAAAGAGTGGCGGCGGCTTGGATGGACTGACCTAGATAGACAATCTGCGTGAGAGAGTATAGAGTGTGTCGATCGAGGCCCGAACAGGGAGATATATCATTTGTGTGTGAAAGAAAACAAGGTTAAACGAGACTCGGGTAAAGAGAGCGAGATTGAGCTAGTGTGGCCAGCTGTGCGGAAGAAAGAGTGAGACAGTCTCGAGGGAGTGACCTAGATATACAACGTGCTTGCATGCGCACGAGAGGTTGGGGGGGCTAGATAGGCAATGCATGTATTTAGCACGAGAGGGTGAGAGGGAGAGGGGAGAGAGAGAGAGAGAGAGAGCTCGGCATGGGGTGCAATGGCGGGTGTGTGAGGTAAATACATTAGGTAACAAAGTGGGAAAAGGGGTTGTGTAGTTGAGAGACTTAGAGATCGAAACATGGAGAGAAAGAATGAACGTGTGTTGGAAACTGATAGCTTCCTATGGTGGTTA